>NC_056737.1:1796148293-1796295793 GCF_019279795.1 Protopterus annectens
GTGTCATACACAAACACACTTGCCTAGAATATCCTGCTATGTTGCTAGTACCCTGCACATTGATGACAGATAGTAGGCATGGTGAGATTGCAGTGGGCTGCAGAGGCCATGGCACCCTGTCCAGCAGTACAATAAGCACATAATTGCAGACAATGTGCCTTCACTATGTTCCCCACTGGATGCCTGCAACATATGTGGTGCCATCAAATGTGATCCACAAAGGCCATTCAATGCCTTACACACATGCCCTGTATGGACAGATGCCACTGACACCAGGAAATACTTGTATCATGCTATCAATGCAGGTTCAGGGTCAACCTGCTGTCTATTAGCAGGTCCTGCCACACCAGGCCAGTATTAGCATATCTGATGATAGCAGTCTGTGTACACAATATGTGCCAGCCAAACCAGGTACACTTGTACATGTCACTGTACATTATTGTAGAATGTGCACATCCCAGGCAATGTCCATGTCAAGGACTATCAAACACAGACATGGCATGCATTGCAAAGCAATGGCCATACACAGTGGTAACCAGGATGACAGGACAGTTCATAAAATACCCATCTGTGTGGGACATTGCAGACTCACTACACCCCTGAACCACACTGCACACCATTGTCAGATGGCATGATGTTAAGGATTACCCGTCACCCAGCCTTGTACAGCCATCTTGCACAGCCAACCACTACACACCCATGAAGCAATGCACACATTCATGTCAGTACTGGCACTTTGTGTCTGCGTGTGCGGTATGATGCTCCCAACTACAGTCACACCCAGTATAACTCTCATTGGCATACCGACTGATGTCAGGCACGTTCACATGCCCCAGCCCATAGAACCTCAGGATATCCCCTCTGGTGCATGTAGTACCTGTGCATTACTGCAGTGTGGCAAACTAAGTAGTTAGGAAGTGTATTTGTGAGCCTGGCAAAGTGTGGCAATGTGTCTGAGTCCCTTAGAGAGCGTGGTTGTTTTGACAATGACACCTGTTCATGTGGACAGTCATGTGTGCTACACCTAATGTATGTCTACTGTATCTCTGTTGCAGATGTCACTCACCAGCATACATATATGTTCTTACAGCACGCCAACATGTCAGCTATGTAGCACATGGAGTAACTGCATGCACCTGTAATAGTAATGGCTAGTCATTCAGGGGTTTGAACCCCTGTACTGGTAGGTGTTTGACAGATGATGCTTAGGTTTTAGTCTTCAAGTCCTTCTCTGATGTACTTTGCCTCTGTCTGTCCCTCCCACACACTCTCTGGTGTATGTGGAGTTGTACACCTGCTAAGCAGCAGCTTGTGTTTTATAAGTGATGGTCATGATCTGGTGATGACCTCTGCACCTATTGCAGTCCTCCTCTAGCTGATTGCATGTGGAACAGCTGTGGTGATGTTCCCATAGCCAATCGCATGGAAACACAGTACAATATCTAGGAACATCATGTTAGTGTTTGCCTATGACAGTCGCTGTGAGTGGAACCTGGATCTGGTGTTTGGTAAACAGCATCACAGATGATATCTGGAAATTCCTCAAACAACATACACAGTGGAAAATAGCCTAAAGACAGGAGGATGATGTGCCAGGCATGACTACCGCATGTAAGTGTAGCTATGCTGCATTGAGACTACTGCCAGTTTAATAAGTAGTGTGTGGTAATGGCTATTCTGCATGTTTTAAAACTGACAAGACAGTGCTCTGTTTGTGAGGGAACCCCCATCTGTAGGGCCATTTGTGGACTGGTCGGTGTGTGGAACCATTTGTTTCTTGTGTTACTCACTGAACACACATCTGTGGACTGCAGAAGCATAGTGTGAGGATTGCAGTCAGTACATGGTGATAGTGATGAGAGGTACTGCCATCGCTTCCCTGATTGGACATATGTCACATGAAACAGTGGTATGACAGTCACTGTCTGAGGTTCTCACAGTGACATGCCAATAATGGGCCACAGTTCATAGCTGCAGTCACAAGTCTTCTACACTTTGTACAGATGTCATGCAGTATATATGCATGTGTTGTGCTCCTTCTGCGAATGTATGCCATCTGTTGTGTTGGGTTGATGGTCATATCTATGCACGCTGTTATAAGTAATCCTGAATGCTGTTGACTATTACTAAGCCATATCTGTGTTAAAACTGCAACACCATAGGCTGTATGGGATTGGAGGTCCCGGTGGAACCTCCTGTCCCACTTCAGCTGGTCATGGCACCGGGCGCCAGCACATCTGGGGCCCAGCCTTGAGTCTCCCCCTCTGTTGGCTGTGCACCACCTTCTGGTGGAACCGCAACTGAGGATGGGGCTTGTCCCCCTTGGGAGAAGGTCCAGACAGGAACTTGTCCGCTGTCGTACAGTCCCAGACATGGTGCATGGAGGGCTCAGTAAGGAGTTTCTAGGCCAGATATGCCAGCTCAAGGGCAGAGTGTCACATTTAGAGGGTGAGCCTGCCCCTCCTAGACATGTCCCAGCACAACCACCTTTGCGGCTGTTTTGGTGCAGTGGTGGCTGCTCATGGGTGTGGACCTCCATCCCACTGTTTCCATCTGGGGGCTTATGGGCTTGTGACTGCCGAACAACCCTCCCCGTCCAAGGTGTATCCCCCCATGTGTCATATACTGATCCTGTATGCTTTCTTGTCTGTCATCTTACACAACCTATACTCCACGAGCATACCTACTCTCCTTCCCCCACATCCCACTCTCACCTTACAGAAACAAAAGGCCAATCTGTTCCTAGGACAACATTTGCCCCATACATAGCTGTCCATTTCACACATGTGTCCACTAGACACATGTAACCTTTTTAATTTGCATCACAACATACTGCAGTTGTCCTCACCCCTGTCTCTCAGGCACACAATCCTGGTATGCACATGACTCCTAAAGGTTCCAGGTACACATGATGCAGATGACCCCATTGTACACACGACACTACCAGTCCCTCTATAGTTACCCCATTTACCTTTTTCATGATGATGATGTTGCACACAACACCTTGCAAGAGTACTGTTCTCACATAATGATTGGACAGGAACTGTTGTGTTAATGTAAATAAAATGCATAGAGTGATGTATTTGGCCAATGTACAAAAGTTTGTGTGTATTAATGACACGTCTGTCTGAGGGAGTCTTGATATTACATAGGACAACACCACTACGTAATACAGGCATTGCTGGTGTTTCCCTTTTCATTCCTTTGTAATGCTTTGTTGTCACATGGGATATTATTGATATATCTATATATATATATATATATATATATATATATATATATATATATATATATATGTATGTATCTATATCTGGACATAAGCACGCACACATATATCTACATGATGGAATACATTTCCTATACTGTTGAATGACTGTGCTGGATGATATGTTTGTGATAACATCCAAGGTCTGTATATCTGTCATGGCTTAGTGGTAAATCACATTGGCTGTGGTGTGCAGGGTCCTGGTTTCGAGCCTTGCAGAGGCTAGTTATTTTGTTGCTGGGCAGAACAAGGCAGTTGGATACGGAGTGATTAAGGTGCTTTAAAGCAGTTGTAAGTGGGTGTGCATGGGTTTGCGTGGAGCTAAGCAATGCTAACCTCCGGTTAAAGTTTTTTACACCCAGTTAGCCTCTACATTGCTTCACCAGTGTGATACTTGCATACCGGCAGCCAAAAATGCTTACACCCGCTTGCTCCCACACTTGCAAATGCACTGCATTTGCTGTTTGCATCAGACACTCACACCCCTGGGTGGGAGTGAGGACTATGATATTACCTTGTGATGCTTATTGCATCAGATTACATGCCTACAGTATCGAGAATGGCTGCCCATTAGGCGTAAGTATGCCGTTTGACTGTACAGAATCTGTGGCCTGTCCTGAGTTTGATTCATACTATTGTTGTGTTCCTCTTACAATCCGCACCTGTCTGGCTAATACATGGGAACTGACACCATTCAATACAAATAAGTAATTGGGTTTTGGAACCCACATCCTTCAGCTGAGTCATGCTACTGCATACCTATTATTCTATCATCTTTCTAAGGTTGTAGGTGGAATATGTGCTATCTGTCCCTATCAGACCTCTCAAACGACTGGGGACAAATATCAACTGCATCATTGACAAGTCATGACAACATCAGGGACACATTTAAAATATTAGTGCTATTAACTTGACACATTGACAGACCCAGAGCATATGAATCAATACACATTTTCTGAGGTAAATGACGTTTATAACTCTTAATTGTTGTCATTATTCATTACATGTAATTCACCACCTTTCCTCCAAAAGTCACTAGTTTTAGGAGGGATTAAGTGGGACAGAGTTAGAATTTGAGTCAAAATCAGGGACATCCCTGGAAATCAGGGACAGTTGAGAGGTATGATTCCCTATTTGTTCCCCCAGTGGTTTATGTCATGTCCAGTGGATTTGCTGTTAGGGGTTGAGAGGTATGGGCATAAGCTATGCCCATTTCGGAATATTACTTACATCGCTGGGTGGTCCTAATACATCTGCGCCAGCGAACACCTGCACGCCTAGGCCCATAATTGCATACCCATAGTTCCCCCACCTGCCCCTCCTCTACAGCACTCATCCTTACTGTGGGTGCAGGTGGGGTATAAACACACCACTACACACTGCCCACTTTCTGCATGTCGGGACACATGTCGTATGTTGTGTTGATCCATGGGTTATCAGGCTTGCACAACCTACTGGTCCATGTATTTCTACAGCCTGGTTTGATGAATCATTGCAAGGACTGAATCCGATGATCAGTAATTTTTGGGGTGTCCCACAAGGGACATTGATGTCTTTGTTTCTAGACTAGACCTGGCAGGTTTCTCCCACTGGTAGTATCCTGCCGGTGGTCTGGGAAGCAGTGGTGTGTTTACTTTTATTGTGTGTCTGTATGTCTCACCAGCGTAGCTGGGGGGGGTTGATGCTACATATTACACATTTGTTGATTGGACCCCTCACCCCCATATGCACGGCCTGTGAACATATCCTAGTGATATACATGTGTATATTTACAGTCACACATATATATATATATATATATATATATATATATATATATATATATATATATAATATACATTACTATATACAGATATATCTGTATATGTATACATACATGTATATATTTATATATTGCTGTCCATATATATCTAACAACATATGGGTGTCTGCATATGTATATATATCTATATGTGGGTATGTATATGTATTCTGTCTCTGTATATATACATTTGTACTACGGAGAGGGAGAGGTATATCTCTATATCGCTATGGGTAGATATACACACACATACCTCTACATATATACAGCTACATCTGGTTATTCCATTCCTTGCCATGTAGATTACACTTTGCTGCAGTGGGACTCATAGTGGGTGTGGCTGCTCGTTGGGCAACACCTCTGCCCAATGAACACTTTTGCTTACATCCCTGGGGCTGTCCATATAGACCCACATCAGCCAACACCTGCACACCTAGACCCATAACTATCTACCCATAGTTCCCCCACCTGGACCTCCTTTACAGCACCCATCCTTACTCTGGGTTCTAGTCGGGTCTGAACACACCACTACACGCTGCCCACTCTCCACTTCACGGGACCCATGTCATACATTGTCTCAACCCATGGGTCATCAGGCTTTCCCACTCTTGTATTCTGGATATGTACACACCCCAGCCAGAATGGTCAGTGTATCACCTTCTTTTGGTCTTATGGCAATTTTTGGGGTGTCCCACAAGGGACGCTCCTGTCTGTGTTCCAAGATTAGATTTCACGGGTGCACGGTGTACCCCCCCCCCGGTTGTATCATGCCTGTGGTCTGGGGAGCAGTGGACTATTTACATTACGGGTTTGTGTGTATGTTTCCTGTGTCCGACTGGGGGGGCAGGAAGGTCATGTTACGTGTTTCATGTTTCTTGCTTGGGCCCCTCACTTCCATTGGCATAGCCTGTGAACATATGTCATTCTTGTGTGCTATTTCCTATCATAGCTGTATACCTGTGTATATCCAAGCACACACACACATATATATATATATATATATATATATATATATATATATATATATATATATATATATATATCTATATATATATATATATATATATATATATATATATATATATATATATATACGTATATGTATATATAGATGTATATATATATATATATATATATATATATATATATATATATATATGTGTGTGTATACATATATATATTTATATAGTTATATATTTATATATATATAATATATATATATATATATATATATATATGTATATATATATATATATATATATATATATATATATATATATATCTATATGTGTGTCTGTAAAGCAATGCATACCCCACACAAATGCACTTGCACACACTTACTAGTGTTTATGTATGCTTAAACCTGCTTACTAGTGCCTTATTCATTATGACACTGACAGTTCGCTCCAGTTCACTTTTAATTGTTATTTTGCAGGTTATACAGCAGACAGATGTTGAAATATGTTCATGTACAGATTACCAATGGAAAATGGTATGTGCTGCAGTGGAATTCGTAAAGGGAATGTCTGTTCGTTAGGCGGATACTCTAACCAATACACTATTGCTGTGCTGCTTCATTTGCATATATACCCATATACCCATGACTCCTGGTTCCCCAAACACCCACCCCAACACCTCACTAACACTGCAGACATCCATTCTCCAGTTGGATTTGCGGTGTATCTACGCCACTACACATTGGCCACTCCGTACTTCTGTAGACCCATCCCATCAGTTGACTCACTCCACGTATCCTCAGAAATCCCAAACTTTTAGTCCACAAACATTGGTGACATGAGCGACCAAAAGGACACTATTCGCAATTTTTGGGTTGTCCCACATGGGACACGCATGTCTTTATTTCAAGATTAGACTCTGTACTTCATCACATCCTTACTTCCATTAACATGACACTACAATAAATTAATAAGTATGACTATGTGGTAATGCACACATTACACATGAGAGCTTAATTATGTGCGAGTTCGGCGTAATTCTTTTACAAATAGACCCGTTTAGTAATTAGTAGCAGGCAGATCACAGGAATGATTCCATGTGTGAGAAAGTCCTCACATTTGATTTTTTCAGCACAGCACTGACTTCGGACATTGTACACACTTCTGCATTTTAGCAGTTTCATCCCTTCCCTCTTATGCACAACCTATTATTCTATCTGCTGTCGAGGTTTGTAAGGGCACATTCATGTTATTTATGTCTGCAAATGGAATTAATGTGTTACAGAGAATGTACTTCTACCTATAGATGTATGCATGTGTGTATGCATATATACTTATAACAAACTCGCTGACCTCCACGAGGTGGTCCAATCAGAACCAGCCCATCCAACCCTGACATGCCTGGATCCATAATTTCATACCCATAGTTCCTCCACCCCACCCGAGTTCAACATACTATCCATTGTCCAGTTGCTATCGTAGCCATGACACACCTCCACACATTGCCCTCACCCGAGCATTAGGGGGCCTACATGTATGTTGTCCCAACCCATGTATTCTCAGACTCTCCCACCATATAGTCCTTGAACATACCTGCCCTTGCTTGTGTAATGGTCAGATGGCCAAACATCCTATCAATTTTTGGGTAGTCTCACCAGGGACTACCCTCTGATTGTAAAGTAGACTTATCAGATAAACAATGTTACTTCCACTGATAATATCCTGGCTGTGGTGTGAGTAGCAGTGCTTTGCTCACTCCTGCCCAGCTTGATATGACATACACTGACAGCGCTATATAATACTGGAGTTGCTGTTGATTCCCTTCTCATTTCTTTTGTATGCTTTATTGTTACGACATTCATATACATATATATATATATATATATATATATATATATATATATATATATATATATTTATATCTGTACATACTTATATACATTTCCTATGCTGGGCACTGGTTACACCCACGCAAGTGCACTCAGACTTGCTTACCGGTACTTATATATGTTTACTGCTGTTTATTTGTGCTTACACCTGCTTACTAGTGCCTTATTCATTATGACAGTACCACTTTGATTGAATGACATTTAGTTAAACATCTTATGCGATACTCTTATGTCGGTTTTACAGCAAAACGACATTCATTCCACATGGAAAATGATATGTGGTATTGTTGGACTCGAACCGTGAGTGCCTGTTTGTTAGGCAGATGCTCTAAACACTACACTATTGATGTTTACATTGATTCCACATGTTTTTGTCTATTTGAATGATTTTGATGTGTAAGTTTCGTTCGGCGGAGGGCAGCGGCACACAAATATGCTGCGCTTTGCTTACACTTTCATTATTGCAGCAATACAAATGTAAAATAGGGACACAGGGAATCTAATTGTGAAAGTACTAGGGACAGGGCTCAACATTCCACTACATGCTTGTGTGTTTACTACTTCGATTTTATTTCACTGTTCGTGGACACTCTTGTATGCTTCGGTATCCACGGACACTGAATTACTGACTTACTATTAGAGGCGGGCTCTAATAGTAAGCATAGTAGGTTGTACAACTGTTGGGGCATGTTTACGCCTCCGTAGAGCACTTGTACATGCCCCCTGCACTCGCACACTTTTCCTGTGCATGTCGAGGGTGCGGGGACATGCCCTCATACATATTCATATGGCGCTACTGCACCACCTGTAATGAGGATGCTCGGTGCAAGGCTAAAACTGTCCTTGCACCGAGCTTCATGAATCCCAGGGTATATCTTTGAAAAGAAACACAGTGGTCAGAAGCTGTAAAAAAAGTGTTTATTACTCTTGAAGCAGGCAACGTCAATAAAAAAATTTTGATTTTTCTTCCACAGTATCTGAAAAACCTTGATGAAGGAAATGTAAGTAAATATTAAAAAAATCATATTTACAAAAGCCCATGATTGAAACAGATTTAAAGTCACACTAACATAATATTCTGAGACATTCAGTAATACACCTCCAAGTATAATATATAACCAGAAATATTGTGTGGAAAACAGCAGAAGTGCTAATAAATGATAAATAGCTGCTATGAATATAACTTCTGGGAAAAAAATCGTACTAAAATTGTTGAGGGGGTCTAAAAGTATCTGTTTTAGAATGTAACCAGAAATGTAGTATCAAAACAGCAAAAATATACAGTATATCTGTTGTGAATATAACTTTTGAAAAACTCAGAAAAAAATGAAGGGATAGTTTCGGGATTGGAGAAAGGAAAGGAAAAGGGGGGTATTATATAACTTTTGTAGGTTATATGTTAATTGCATAATTTCTAAATATCTAGTAATTTTCACTCAGCACTAGAATATAGACCCTGTCAATTAATAATCCAAATTCTTTCTCAGTTAATAGATCTGACATATCAATAGTCAGTCTGTTGCAGTGGCATCTATCCCCAGAAAAAAATGGGCATTGACATGTTGAATGGTGTCTCTAAATAAAACACTTCTCTGTTATTCACATCACGAATGGTGCAGTGGTGCAGTAATTGCATTGTCATTTCACAGCAAGCTGTTCTCCAGTTTGATTCTCGGCTGGGGTGCCCTCTGTGCGGAGTCTGCATGTTCTCCCTGCGTTCATGTGGGTTTCCTCTGATGTTATAAAGACAAGCACCTGGAGTGTTTCTCTCCGGGCCACTGCTGAAAATTGGCTTAGTTCCAAGTCAGACTTTCCTGGTAAACAAACGTTAAATAAAATCATACATTTCTTCGAAATGGGCACTTTTTCTGTTGGTAAACATTCTCTTAGTCTGAGTTACACAGAACACTCCACATCTGCATGAAATGAGATAAATCACATTCTGGGAAGAGCAAGTGGTGAAGTGCCTGATGTCAAAACTATGTGTAGTATTCTTAGTAAAAAATGGCTTCCTGTTAAGACTCTACTGTGATGGACACAATTACTTCATTGAAAGCAAACATTCATTTGTGCTAAAGTTCTGTGACTGCTTGAGCCCATTTAAGCCAGTTTCAGCAGTTCACCGAAATTTCTATTATGTCAGTAGCTAAATTTACATTCAGAAGAAATGCATCTAGAAAGTAATGCTCATTATTCAGAATTGGTCAGTGTTTGTTAATGATTCTCCTGATATAAAAATTGTTACCACCATAGGTTGTAACAAACCTGATAACATGACTGTTGTTTTCCATTCTGCTCCTGTATTGCAGAAGAGTGCTGCTTACCACCCCATCCACTTCCTTTCTAATGTGTGGTGTTCTTAATCTTGTAACCTATATCTGCCATTATGTGTCAAGCCATTAGCTGCCTTATTGTATCCATCGGTAGTATTACAAATCCATTCATTCTAATGAGCTGAGATTTAGGAATATTTCTTATCATATATTCAGGATGGCATGAGTCTGTACTGAGGAATGAGATTTTACTATAAGACTTATGGCATACATCTGCAAATAAGAACCATGAAGAGTCTCAGTAACCATGACATCCAGAAAATAAATCTGGAAAAGCTCATCTTAAATAATAGTTTCTATCCCAAATTTATCGTGATTCAAATAATCAAAAAAAAAAAAAATAAACAAAAAACTGTAAGTTCTGAAAATTCAGCTTTCCAGATGGCCCATATAGGTATCTACTTCAGATGTCTAACTTTAGCATAAAGCTGTTATTCTTCCTGTTCTAAATATAAAGACATTCAAAACAGATCATAAAAAGTGTTAACATGCTTGGGACAAAAGCATCCCCATGGCACTACCCTTCAGATGTAAGAAACGTTCTTCCCTAAAATAGAAGACATTCACATTTAAAACCATTACTGTTAGTTGAACTGAAAAAAAATCTGCAAATTCAAAAATATATAAAGCACTAACCTGCAGCCATTATCTCAAAGTCCTTGGCCCCCCTTCATGTGGTATACTGGTGTAAAGCGAAGATACATCAAAAGTACATGTATAGCATCTTCATCCTAACTGTGTGTCTATGGTGATCTCTGAAAGCTTAAAAGTTTCTTTGTTTCTAGCATGAATAAAGGGCAGCAAGGATTCATAGCATGTTCTCTAGCAACTAAGAAATAGCTTTAGTCAGTGATCCTTTGCCAGTGACAGTAAGCTTACTCGGGGAGGTCTGGCAGTTTTTGTGAATTTTGGGAAGGCTGTAAACATGTTGCTTTTTAGAAGATCCAATAAACAACTCATTTTTGTAGTTCTTTACCAATAATCTCCAAATTCATCCCATACTGCAAAAAGTCAAGGATACCTTGTTTGAAAGTGGATGTCAGATCAATCTGCATTTTACAATAAAATATAGCATCTAAAAATTGTTCATATAACTCAGCTGTGTACAAGAAAAAAACAATTATCACAAACAACCTCAGTCCCTCCCCTTGTTGGCTGTACATATATTTGCAATCTGTCATTGTTCTTATCTGCGAGCTGTCATTATTATTATGTTTGTGTAGTGATTTCCTTTGTTCTTTATTAAGATTATCTCTGAATCTCCAAAAAATAAATATTGGCTTTTTTAAAATACATCTTTAATGACTGCTTCTTTGACAACTTTTATAGCACTGGGATTGTGTGGCTGAAAATTACCTGGTTTAAAATGGAAAGACAAAATATCAAAATCTATGGCAGAAAGATGTGATCAGAAAAATATGCTTTCAGATTTTAACTTCTACAAAATAATAATAGACCAAAACCTGTCTGGTCAAATGAAACATAGGTTATAGCGATGAAACATAGACATTTATCGAGCAAAGAACAGTCATCAGAACATAAAACCTCATTAGAAACATTAATGACCGGATCATGCACCTTATTCACACAGTCACTATTTACACAGTTGGTGACATCTAAACAACTGCATCTTATGGTCGTAGCATCTTGTATGCTTGCGGCCACCCATCTCTTACCCATTTCAGTGATGTAGTAATATACACTGTAAAAACAGAGAAATGCTTTATATAGAATATTTAACAGATTAATGTTCATTTTGTTTTAAAAAGGACGGATGCCATTGTAACAAATGGCCATCTAAGTGATGTAGCAGATCTATTCAATAAGAAAGAAGGATTTGTGATTTTTAAGTCAGGAGCTGTTTTCTATCCAAAGCTGATTAAACTGCACTGATACTTAGAAATTATACAATTCTATGAAAGGTATGTATGACCTCTTTTTCCCTTCCTTTTTCATAAGTTATTTTAACGACAGTTATTTATTTCTACTGTTTTTTTTTTTATATTACATTTATGGTTAAGTGTTACACCAGAAGATATTTAGACCCCCTCCATCCATTTTTTAGTATGAAGTTTTTTCAGAAGTTATATTCATATCAGTTATTTATCATTTAGCAGCACTTTTACTGTTTTCTACAAAATATTTCTAGATACATGCTACACTTGGAGGTTAGACTATTTTTGTAATTTACATCAGTGTGACATTAAGTCAGTTTCAGTCTTGGGTTTTTGTTATGAATTTTTGTCTCATGAGTTTCAAATTTGTCATTTATATCTTTTTCCTCAAGGTTTCTCACATACTGAGGACATGTAAGTGAAACCATATTTTTCAGTGTATAGCCTAGTTCCAGAATATTATTTATTTATGTTATTTATTTATTTGTACCACATCTGAGTGCTGGTTTCTTTTGTAAGTTTTGTTGTTGTTTAACCATGCACCAGTGCCTATGGTATTGGGTCCATGCAGCGAGAATTATTTGCATGTATAATTATATCTATCCATTGATATGCATTTTATTAACCACATACATTAACAGGTCTACAGATGAATAAATGCCCTTACAGTCAAAGCATACAGTAGTTCAACAGCTCACCTTATAGTACATGAGGAAGAACACATCCTCAGGGATTCGTTAACAGCATGTATTCATCGCACTGAAGCTATCACAATCGGCCAGCTGTGCCGGAACTTATCATGGAACTTATAAACAAAGACATTGGTAATCTCCAAACTCTGGACCCCACCCAGTTTGGGTTTGTAAAAGGCAGATCATGTCTCCTAAACCTGATAGACTTCTTTGAAGCAGTCACTAAAGCCATAGACCAGGGTAAGGTGGATCACGCAGTATATCTAGATCTTGCCAAGGCTTTCAACACCATCCCCCAGTCTGGAATTATAGATAAACTCACTAAACTAGGTATAAATCCCTATGTCACAAGATGGGTTGCCAACTGGCTCACTGACAGAACCCACACTGTGAAAGTAACAGTCTCCAAATCCGACTTCAGACCAGTGACAAGTGGAGTACTACAGGGTTCAGTCCTGGGTCCTCTCCTGTTTGGTATCTACTTCTCTGAAGTACAGGCTAAGACATAAGGTCTTTGGCTAATCAAGTTCACAGATGACTGCAAGCTAGGAGCCATAATCAAAACTCCTAACGATGTGGACATCCTACAAAAAGGCCTCACTGAGACAGATACCTGATGTCAAAGCCATGGCTTCAAGCTTAATGCCAAAAAGTGCATTGTCATCCCCTTTGGTAAAAACTCTGTACTCATGAACTACAACATAGGCGGTAGTATACTTAACACCGAAAGTGTGATAAGAGACCTTGGGACACAGGTGGACAGTAGTGTCTCCTTTGATAATCACATCACCACAGTAGTCAGGAAATCCTTCTACATGGCACACCTCATCACAAAATGTTTCTCATCCAGAAAAAAGAGGTCATTGTTCCCCTCTACTCATCACTCAGTAGACCCATTATAGAGTACAACACCCCTTTTGGTATGTACCTCACAAGACATCTACAACAACTGGAAAGGCCACAGAAATACCTCACAAAGAGGATTACCAGCCTCAAACAGATGCCCTATGCAGACCGTCTCAAAAAACTCCAGCTTTACTCCATCATTATTGCCTACTCAGAGGTGATCTCTGCCTAACATACAAAGCTATGTCAAACCCAGAGCTGTTGGACATGCTCCACTTAAAGAAGTCCCAATCCCTCCATGCTACATGATCTAGGGACCTAAACCTTGTCACCACAATAAACAGAACATGTCAGAGGGATAGATTCCTGTCCCAGAGACTTCCCATACTTTGGAACAGACTACCTATCTATATCAAACAAAGCTCCTCATTAGTACTCTTCAAGAAAAATCTTGATGATTGGATGGGAAATAGGAAATTCACCCCGAGGATCACTTCTGTGGCTCTGCTCGACAGTGGCACAGGAAAATAATTTTCTTGGGTGGTAAAAGCCAGGGTACCTTTTTGGCTGGGCTTGTATAGGCCCTAGGGCCAATAGCCTAGTACCTACCTATGAACCTATGAACCTATGCATGATGAGCAGCAGTGCTAATTGAATATGCAAGATGCTTGTGGCAAGGTTGCAGCCGGGCTCATGCAGAAAATATAAACACAGGATTGTAAACAAGTCTAAGTTCAGTAATTGAGTATATGTGAATGTCACAACAATAGACAGGGATACTTGGAATACAGAAAAGACAAGGAAAGCCTAACAATACTAGTCACAGCGGTTGGTTAACTTAGGGACAAACCTCACTGGAATGAGAGACAAATCCAGAAACAATCAGGGAGACATTTCAAAATGATAGCACTATTAAATTGAGATGTTTGTCAGAATAAGAGAGTAAGAAATGTAATACATTTTTTGAAGTTAAAAAAAAGTGTACAGTTCTAAGGGTCTATATCATGAAATCGAACTTCCAAAATGTCGAACACCATAAATTCGAACTTGGAAGATTGAATTCGGACAACATCGAACCTTCAAAACAGCAAATTCTTTTGCAGGGAAAAAATTCACTGTTCCAAAAAACACACACATAACACAATCATACCAAACACCTTCAAAACGTACACTAAACCTAACATAACACCACTATCTATGCACTATCCTTAACCCAGCCCTAACCCTAAAGTCCGTCACTACCACACACTTACCTGACCTGCGCCCTAACCCTAAAGTCCGTCACTACCTGTTCGTACACTTACCTTGACACGGTCTGAAAATGCCGAAGCTGCAGAAATGGCCAACCAAATTCTTTCACTGGGAAAGAATTCAGGTTTCCGCGGCTTCGACATTCTCACTCTTCGAACTACCAAGTTCAGCCTTCTTGTGTTCGGCATTCTCAACATTCTAATTTGCTATAGGAACCCAGTTCTAATCATTGTCATTATTTTCACAAGTATAATTCATCAAGTTTATCCAAAGGTCACAATTTTTACAAGGGATTAAGAGGGACATAGATAAAATTGTAGTCAAACTCAGTGGCATCCTTGAAATTAGAGACAGTTAAGAGGTATGCATTGCTAGTGAACATGGAAAGTTGAATAGGACATTGCATTCATTGCAGGTAGCGGATATGTAAGAACTTCGGTAACATTGCTATGTATATTTGGAAATAAAACACAGGCAGTAAATTTTCATAGTGAATCACTTGTGATGTTTGAACAGACATGCAGGTAACACAAGAGTACAAACTGGCTCAATATTGAAATGTGGCACTCAACTGCTAAAAAAGATGGAAAAAAAGTCCAGAAATACAGGAAAAGAGTGAATCTCAAAAATCTCTCTTCTCCTAAAAACTTTTGTTGAGGGGTTATATATACCAACTCTGAAATCGCCATACCTCAGAGAAAAGGGAATATATGAAGAAATGTCATCTGGGCATTAGGATATATAAGTCTGATCTTTTGGACATTCAGTCTCTGCATTTTGGGCCTCACTCTAGAGGGTCCTGACATTTCAATTGGTAACCCTACTCATTCCATGCCTTATATGTATTGATCTAACAATGCAGGGGTAATACAAAGCTACTTACATAATACTGTGGACCAACTGAGAAAAATGAGGAACACCCCTACACATAATTCAGTACAAGTACCAAGTAGAAACAATAACAGTAGTTGTGGCAGCAACATGACATGTTGGGAAAAGCAGGAATTTTGATAGTTAAGACATTCCAAATCAGTAGGTAGTGCAATAAACATGGACCTGCCAAAGAAACAGAACTGTCACTTTCAACAGCAAATTACTTTCATATTATGCTACAAAGCAGTGGTACAGATGTAGGACTATAACAGATGAAATGTAAGTATACTAGAGATGAGGCTCATGTCAGGAGAAGCAAACTAAGAAAGAAATCCTGGAAGATACAGATCGTGTGGAAGCAGTTCAGTAACATTAACATTGTGTGTCTACAAATGTCAGGGTATGCCTATAAACATGATTAGGTATTTGTAAAAGGAAAACCACCATTTACATTTAATCCCTAGGAGAAGTAATGACAGTAAAAATGTGTCTGATGTCAGTATCATATAAGAATATATAATGAAAGTACAAAGCAGTTGTGGCTTACGCATGTATTTCCTGCTGCTGCTACACATATACAAGTTAATGCAGTCTGACAAAGCACACCTCTAATAAATCAAAATGTCTCCCCAGCTGAACATTGTGCAACACATGCATAATCCATGGATCTTAACACAGTGCATACTTTACAGACAGTGCTTCATACCTCAATTCCTCTCAGCTATATAGATTTTTGCAGAAGGTCCAGATTTTTTTGTCTCATTTTTTTATCTGTTCTTCATAAAATTTGTCATTTGGTGGTAAATTGTTGGAGGCTGAAGTTACTAAATAATGACTTACATTTCATTTTCAGACCTCATATTCTTAAAAATACATGCTAACATAAATCCTGTTATTATAGCAACAGATTTAAAATCTGTCCCTATATTTAGGCCTTCCCCCATTATTTTAGGCTTTGCCCATATTTCTTGAGCTAAAAGGTTAAGCGGTGTGCTTCTTAATTTTTAACAAAACATGCTGATGGACTGCCTATTGCAGCCACTGCTCAATATCTCTCTCTTGCTCTATTTCACTTTCACTCTTAACTGTCACTCTCACTTTTATTCTGCCTTCTGCTTTACATGCACACAAGCATACATACAGTCAAACATGCTTTCAGAAGCATAAACACTAACACACACAAACTCAAACTCTTTTTTTTTTTATTTTCTTTTTATTTTAATTATACACTCACTGCACAGCAAAGTCACTCCCCAGGATTTAATAAAATCTGTGTAGGCACTGTGTAGAGCCTACACTGAATATATCTGTGTACACAGCCTCAGTTTTCCCTTGGCAGCACAACATGCATATAATGGCATGCTGCCAAGGGAGAGCATAGGAACAGTGATATTGAATCCATGTAGGGAAAAGTGTAGAGGCCACCTGTGGTTGTGGATGCCTGGTCAGATGTTATTTACAGGTGAGGCTCCCTGTAATGCTCCCTGCTACTGTTGAAATGCTGTGAATTGGCTCAAATATGTAATACTTTATTGTTATGAAATATTTTTTTCCTCTCTGTGTATTTGCATGGCCCGAAGCACAGCAATGCCAAGCTGTGCTCACATATAGACAGCTGACACCTGTTACACATCTAAAAATAGAAACCAGATGTAATTAACTATTATAATTATGTATTTTTTTTTAATTGCTGTTTGCGTGGCATGGTGCACTGCAGAGCCAAATAGCATTCATACCTGCATTGCTGACAGCTGCCAGACATCTAAAAATAGAAACTAGGTGTAATTAATTATTTATTTCTGGCTCTGTTTAAGAATGCTTGCATGGTGCATCATGGTGCTTAGCAACACTAACAGGTAGCCCACTAGTATATGTGAAGGTATACTAGTTTTCATAACATCCAAGTAGCTAAATGGGTAGAGTTATAGCCTAATGTTTTATATATGTTTAATTTTAAAAACAAATTTGTGAAATATGGCAGTGTTGTACTATGCTGAGCACTGCTTAAACATGCTAATGGCTACTGCTATTTGCATGGTGCTAAGCTTAGCTAAAATCATGGCTGTGCATGTTTCCATGCTGCTTAGCTCTGCTTATCTGGTTTACCTGATGCTAAGCAATGCAGCACTTTTTTGAATGTTGCTCAATGACATGTAAGGGTAGGAAAACAGCCTATATTAAGGCCAATAGGTGGGAATTCTGCACCATTCATTGGAGTCTAATCATCTGCTGATATGGCAGGGGGTGCTGGTGAATGTGTGTGCCTTTGTGCATTGAGATGGGGTGTTCAGGAGTCCAGGGTATTTGTCAGGGTCCTGGTAAAAAATTATGAACCTAGGCTGATGCAGGGTGGTTTCCAGAGCTGAGAATGTAAGGCGGAGGCCTGGGACTGGTTCACCAGGGAACTCACCAGTGCTACTGGTATCCCCCTGCACAGGTGAGTAGTGTCACCACCATTTTGATGATCTGAAGAGGAGAAAGAGGGAAACCTTGGACACCTGGGTCCAAGAGGCACAAGTTGGGACTACCCCACAAATATGTAAGTATGTTTTCCACTGTTTTATCAAACTGCAAGCTGAATGTCTGCAAAAATGATATGCATGATGGTGTGCTTCTTTTCCAACAGCTGCAGCTGAGAGGGCTCACAGTGCTGAGTCCCATGCCAGGCACCTGGCCAGGTCGCATCATGAGTGTCATAAGTATGGATTTATTATGCTAACTGTAGTGAAATAAGCAAGGAAGAGTAAAGCATTTACTGCAATAAAGTATACACAATAAAAACTGTAGCGTGATAAATAGGCAAGTAGAACTGTAATGCAATAAATGAGCAATTAGAGCTGTAGTGCAATAAATGAACAGTAACAACTGTATTGCAATAAACAATAAACAATACCAATAACAGTAAGCAAAACGGTGTATAGCAGGATTGTGTTGTTATAACCATTGCTGTGGAGCTGTATGTATTGTTTGTTTATGATAAGGTTGCTGCAGTCAAGTGTAACACTGTCTCCAGGCCAATATCAGTCACATAATGCTCTCTGTTCCGCCTACTCCAGGTAATAAAGGTATATTGGTGAGGTAGCCCACTCTATGGGCACATATTGTGTGTGGACTTCACAGACGTTTATCAGCAAAACTGATAAAGTGTCAAGCAGCATTGTTGATTCCTGAAGAAATCTGTTTTAATAAATGCAGTATTGCTGTATTCTATGCATGTGTGTTCTACTGTCAATGCAGTCAACTATAACACTGTAATAGTTCTAGAATGCAAAACAAATTCAGTCACATAATGCTCTCATTTTCTCTCACTCCAGGAACAAAAGGTATATGGGTGAGGTAGCCCATGTTGTGAGCAGGTATGATTAGGTTTACATTTCACAGACACTTATCAGCAATACCAATAAAGTGTTGAGCAGCATTGTTGATGCCTAAATAAATCTGTCTAAATATTTCCTGCTCGGCAGTATTCCTTGCATGTTTGTACTATGTCACTGCAGTCAATAGTTACATTATTTACAGATGTCCCTTGCAGTCAAAGCTATTGGGTTCTATTCCCATGCCTGCCAACTAAGGCATGATGAATGTCTGGTTTATGCACTGTACACAAACATGCCTTTTAAGTGTCATGATTTCTCATAATGTAATTAAAACTGCCTAATCTGTCTGTCACAGGATTACCAGAAAAATGATTACCTGGAATGCAATGTATTACCAAATCCGCATAGAGAACACCTTGGTAGTTATACAAGTCCACATTATGTGAAAGTGTTCTGTGCAGTTGTATACCTGCATTTGTTATTGCTTAACACATACTGATCCATGCTAACAGCCTGAGAGGTAGGGCCATGCTACATCAGCTATAGGAGAATTGTAGTCGCTGTACTCAAAACTGACACTACATGCCTGTAGAGTATTTATTATCAGTGTTTTCAGGGATATAGTCTGCATTGTCAGTAATAGAATATTTCTCTTTCTTTTTCTCTCCCCACCCCTTATCTTCATTTATTTATTATTATTATTATTATTATTATTTAATATTAACATATTTTGTTTAACTATATTTTTGTAAAATGTGATTTATTATGGTTATGTTTTATTATGATTCAATATTAACATACTTTGCTAAACTAACTGTTTTGTTGGCCTTATGGTTTACTTCTTACTGACATGCTGTTAACATACTGATTGTTATGGTACTTAATACTGTGTTACACATAATATACATTAATATGTATTTAAATTGATAAATATGATGTTACATTCTGTTAATACTAACAATGGTTTGGTTATTACTAACCTTAACTTATTGCTATACCTCATTTACCATAGCACGTCAAGGTAGGCTGGTTCAGGCTGATCTGCCTACCTTGCCTCATCCAGCAATGGCACTGGGTTGGACCCAAATGGGTGGTCCCCACTCTACTGCCACTGCACTACCTGTGGCATCAGGTAGTACCGCCCATGGTACGGGGATGGGCTGCCCTCTGGGAGTGGTGGTGGAGGAGGAGTCATCATCTGAGCTGAGCTGCCGGTTTTGTTGTGCAGAATAGTCTACCATGGGTTTGACCTCCATCTGCACCAGATTGAGAACATGCTGGCCAACCTGGTGGGGCATCCTCACCATGGTGCCCAGCCTACACCACTGCTGCCCCATGGGTGGGGATGTGAGTAATGCTGCTGCCTTGTGGAGGCACATGGGACATAGATTCCACAGAACCCTCCTTATCCAAGATGTTCACCCTCTCATGTGTCACACACCACCCCTGTCTGCTGTCTTATTTGTCTTGTCTGTCTGCAAATGCATCCTCACCTACCCGACTTACTTCCCCCACATGTATGTATGTCCCTTCCCCACATTCCACTCTCGGCTTAAAAAAATGGCACCTATCCAAAAGAATATATATATATTGTCCCAAACATAATTCTCCTTTCACACGTATCCAGTGGACACTGTAATTTGGTCCAATTGGCTTGTCAATGCAATTATGTTGTCCTCATCCCTCTCTCTGGGTGTGAGAGTTCAAAGTCATGTACAAATTCTGTCAAAGTGCACAGTTGTTGCTGTACAAGAAATGGATAGCTATGGTTCTTTTCTACACTCTTCCTGCACATCCTTGCCTTTCACTATGCTTTTCCCCTTGTTTGCACCCCATTTCACCACTCTGTCTATCTCTGCATTTTTCTTTTCTTTATATTTTTAGTGCAGCCTCAGCTAGAGCTATATTGACTATATGTGTCTTTAAAATTGTAATACAAACTGAAAAAGTAAACACCTGTCCCATATTTCAAACCCAAGAACATCACACCTAGAGACCTCTGCATTAACTTGCCAAGCCACACAACACTTAATTAAAATAGGTGGTTTAAACAAAACATAGTAACTGCCAGTTAAGCGTGTTTCAGCGGAGGTGTGTGCTATGCAGCACCACACAAACTTGATTAAAAAGTAATGGAAAAAATGGGAATATACCTTGGCCTCTGGTGCAATAATACCCCACTAGAAAGCCAAATACATAATAATGATGTAAGTGAGGCCTGTGATAGCATGTAAATGTTCCCTTTTATCAGCAACATGTAGAAAGACAACTGCTAAGGCATTAATGGCAAAATACATGCTCATCTGGGACCCTGTTGCAAAAATATATCCATATAAAGCCATGCACATACTGATGGATGTAGAAAATGTTTGTCACAGCCTGTATGTGTGCACATATGTCTTGCAAATACACTTGCAGAGGTAGTGACTCAGTAGTTCAGTCTTTTAAATGCCCTGCAAATAGTACAGTTTGCCCCACACAGTCCTGAGTTCAAATCCAGTGGTGTGTAGTACTGGAATTATAGTATTGTGAGGCCAGCAAAATAATGACTGAGTCTTGCAATCTTTATCCACACAATACATATTGAATGAAATGTCTGCATTTCACTGATGGAAGTCACAGGCCTGTAGATAGAAACACACTTCACATATCCCTATAGCAAAAGTATAACTGCATAAAGTGTCACGTCATGCATTAATATGTATTCACAGAGAAATTCAACTCGGGTACTGCAAATGAGGGCAACTAATATCAGAGTGCACCATACAATCCTTTCAAACTCACAGTGCTGATTAGCACAGCTGCACACCTAACATACACATTTGAAGTACCTTCTTGTAATGTGGACTGCCTCAAACACTCTCCAAAATACTACCAGACTATAAAACATGGCCTGACAGTTGCCCAAATGGTGGACATATTGTTATATTAATCCCCCATGTTGCTCAAGGATGCAACAAACATTTGGCCTAGTACTCCATTAATGATACTGTTGCCTAACATGCTTACCTTAAACACATGCCTTAATTGGACTGGAAAAGGTAGCCTCACTCAGGCTCTGCATCTACAACAAGCCCGACACAGCTCCCACAATTACTCCTACAGCTTGTTGTCCTCTAAAGTGTTCACACACTCTGCCTATGCCTATTACCTGTAGCAGCAGCTGCAGCCTGTAGCACACCCATCTCTATGTAAAAGTTGCTGTTACTGACCCACCCCTGTGATGAATTAGTCTCCTCACCTCAGTACTGTCCAGCATAACATAACAGAAAGGTCCCATAATCTACATGAAGGCCTTATATATTGTACTGTGGTTGCATGTGATTGGCTGATGTTAGTACAAATCAGCTGCGTTGGCTGCAATTAATATTTCAGAACCACAGATTGCTTATGAGGCAATCACCTGCTGAAGAGAAGCATGATAAAAAGGCAAGCAGCTGGCTATGGGGAACCATTCTGTATTAGACTTTCCTCACATAGACCATGTGTATGCAAAGTATTAACTATCAGCACATATAAGCAGAGGAGTACTGCACTCCATCAAGTATGTAACCATCTTGCTTACATCTGGATGCAGATGTCTGACTACACTTACTTATAGGGATTACAGCATTAAGCCTTTCTTAGAACTGTGATAATGACATGTCAATGATTTCCAGATTCGTTACATGTACACAGTATATGCAAGGCATCAAGGGTGGAATGTATATTGACAGTGTGGCACACTGGGCTCATGGAACTCTCCCTTTACAATGGATGTAAGAGCACACTGCTATTTGTTTGGCACAATTGGTTTGACATATTATCAGGGGGGTTGCCCCTAGGGGACCCACTACAATAGACTCCAGTGTTGTATCTGTCACGGCACACATGGGAATACCTGACTATCACCCTTATCCTAGTTGTATCCAGATGCTTAGTATGCTTTGGGATATGACATGTGTGATCAAGCAGTGGATAGTAACAGCCATTCTCCCTTGCTGTATCTCTACATAGTGCACTTCTACATATGTGATCCTGACATGTGCTCGCATGTCATTGTCTTTGAGGAAACATGTATGCAAGATGCTGTGCAGCTTTCACAGATGCAGAAAATGAGTTAATAGTGGAAGCTCTCCATCAGCACAATAAAGTCCTACTGTCTAGAAGGAGGCACAATAGGGAACAGTGGGAGGCATTGTGGGTTGACCTTGTCCATGATGTTGATGCCTCTTGGTCATCAGGGAAGGACATATGAGCAGGTTCAACACTGCGCAATGGTTATGATCAATGCCACATGCAGAAGAGTAGCAGCTGTAGCCAGGGATTGTGGCACCACCCGCTACTGCAGCAGAACAGCCACTCTCAGCCAATGAGGAATTCCAAGCAAATCTAGGCACACATGACATCTCCCTGGCATCCGTCACACCCTGCATCATGGATGTGAATGCTACAGTTTCCACAGCAGAAGAGTGTGCATGTAAGTTCAGTTTGATCATTATTGCAACACTGTAGCATTCAGTGTGTCAGGGCATACATAGTCTTAAGTGTTTATCCAGTTTCTCTGCTTTTGTGGGGGGTGGGGGGTTCACTGCAGTTTGACTGTCATATTTAGATTTTGAGCAATATAGCAATTAACACAGTAACTACTGCAAACATGAGATATATGGTCTGTCAGGTACTGGCTAAGCCCATGGTCCTGCTCCTGGTAAGCATGACACTGTTTTGTATAGATGTAGGTTTACAGCATTGTAATCCCTAGACTGTCATTCCAGGCCTGCTGCCTGCACTGCTGTACTGATGTACTGCTTGCATGATTGCCAACTGCACACATATATTCTGACTGTACACATGTTAGATTCATACATATGCCTTGAATGTGTGACCACACTGATAGATGTGCTGGTATTGTCAGGACACTACAGAGTGTCATATGTGTCAACTGTGCAGACTCTACACAAATGTCAACCGTGTATCTCACTGTTGCCGATGTGATTGAAGTGTAATGAGATGTTATTTTCAAGTAACTACAGCTGCTAGTGGGAAGAGTACTGCCCTCATGTCCTACTATATGAGGTTGGGTTTTCAATAAGTCTGTCATAGTGGTTACAGTGTATAGAGCCTTACATATATCACAACATAGTACTGGGAGCATAATAGCGCAGGTATTAATGTACTGCTTTTTCATTTCTTATCACAGGTGACCTGGGGGTTGGTCTCTGTCCCCAACACAACCTGATGTCAGTGTCTCCTCAGACTCTGATGATGGTAGCCACAGTATGACACAGGTGGGGGTTTCAGGGGCTGAATCTTTCCCAGAGGTTGACATCCGTTTTCTGTCCTCATTGTCACCACACACAGTCGATATGCCCACACATACCCTGTCCCTGGAGACCACAAACATTAGACAGTCAGAAGATGGGGACATTGAACAGGAAAGTGTGGTAACTATGGCTCCAGTGACTGTAGACACTGGCCATAGCCAGACAGCTGGTGAGGTCCCACGCAGGCAGATTGGCAGGGGTGCTTGTAGGAGGCCTGCTGTCTGTCCACCACCTGTTGCAGATGTCACATCATGTGTCACTCGCTAGATGTTTTGGGCCATCATGGTGCCACAGGCACATTCTAAATTGAACACCAGATGTATGCTTTAGGTTATGGATACAACACAGTCTGACATCCATGACTGCTTCCACTGCACTGGGGACACCCTGGATCAGTTGACTGATGCAGTGGACAGAAGTTGGACTGAGACAGTGTCTGTCTTGGACTGCACATTGTGCTGGAAAGTGTGGTTGCAGTTGAGCATTGGACCCATGGACATAGGTCAGCAACTCCATCTGCTGAGAGTCCACATGGCCATGCACAATCATACTCCCATAGTGGCAGTACATCTAGCGCTACAGAGGGGAGTGTGCTGTCCACACCATGATGTGGAAGGCCATGGGCTCGTGGTCCTGAGTGTTTCTGTGGAGGACTCAGTCCCAGCAGACAACAGTCACTGTTAGGTACTAGCACCACTTCTGACCTTGGGCATGGAGGTGCCAGTGCAACTTCTGGCAGATTCAGTTCCCGTGTTTAGAGCTGGAGATGGTGAACTGTCAACTTTGCCATGTACAGTCCAAAGCTGTCCAACATACACACATGTAGGGCTAGCACTGAGGTTGACTGTGTACATGCACACAATCACACACCACTGTCAAATGCAGGTCACGTACAGACACACATGGCACCTTTTCAAAGTCCATCTTACCTGCTTCCCTTCCTGAGTCACACACATGCTGTCAACTGTTTGGGTCAGCCTAGGCCTCCTGCACCCCCACACAACACCCTGAGCAAGTGATGATACTTGTGCCACATCCCTGTCATCCTCACCATTGATGCAGGGAAATTAAGCTATATGTCTGATTTACATCCCAAACCTGTCGGTATAGGCTGCACAACACTGAATGCATCCCCGCATGTTACTGACCAGTGAAAGTCAAAGGCTACATTACTCTCTGTGTCCATAACTCCATGTGTAATGGCTTAACTGTGCGCAGTGTGCGGACAATACAATATTTTGCAGGGGTGGATGATTTCCCACAGGATAGTATTGTGCAGTTGTTGGCAGTTAGTCTTTGTCAGTAGCTCAGAGAACAATTGACTGTGTCCTAGGCCATCCTGGATAGCTGTTGATTCTGTGTGGGATTCTGTGACAGCTCCCAATATGAAATCACCTTCTAATGTACTCAGTCAGAGGGCACTGACAGTGGCTGTGACTGCATAAAGGGAATAGGTAGAAACAGTACACCAATAATGAAGGATGGTGAACTCCACTGGTGAATGGCATCATTGCAGTGTAGGTCTCCCAATGCTACCTTCCCAGAGTATGACACTTGCCTACCCACCAGCTGACATAACACACTGTACATGATGTATACAGTTTTCAGCAAGGTCTGCTGGTCTAATATTGTCATTAACCTTGTCAGGTCATGGTTGGTGGAGTGAGGCATATATCCAACATCCATTGCATAGTGTGACAGCCAATGGGCTCCTCTGGTTACAGTCAGTAGGCATGATCAGGTCTTGAGCAAAAGTAACAGTGTTTGGTCCAATGTCAGTAGGTGTACAGCAGTGTTAGTGCTTGTATCCATGCTAACTCATAGCATTTCAGGTGACATGACTTAGAGATCTGGGGATACTGCTTAACACTACATGCTAGTTGTCCTGTGAGCAAGTAAGTGTTGCAGTTACTTCCAGCATGTTGCAAGAAGAGAGTCATGCAAGGTGTCTGTACAAAGCACAGACAAACATGTTAGGGAAGTGTAATATGTACACACTGTGCTGCTTAGTCATGCTGTGGCTCACTTGCCCAAAGGATGGTCCAGGTCCTTACCTACCATGTCTTGCAGCATTGCCATGACATCCCCACACAGGGAACCAATGTATTGCATCATGTGTTAACCAATATGGGTGACCAGTACAGCTCCCCCAAATGTGAGGTCCTCCCTGGTGGGATCTGGCCACAGATCAGTCTCCTTAGAACTACCAGCACATACCTCCCCTTGCAGACAATACAGACATATATGTCAAGAAAGCCATTTATTACCTCCTGTGGGATGGTTGACATAGCATGACTGCACCACCCCTTCAGATGGGACAGGCAAGAATGCAGAGCTCTACACCCATGCATTATGTCAGCAGCATTACAACTGTATGAATTTGGCTGTACGTCACAGGAGGGACACAGGCCCATCATGGCTCAGCAAACCTGACTGTTGGACAACTGCCATTAGCAGTCTATACAATAACAGGCGGACAGTGCTGTGTGACAGTTGGGGTGAGGGTGCCCCCCAACATGAAGGCACTGCCTTCTTAGCTAAAAGAAGCACATAGAGCTGCCGTGATGTTGAGCAGACATGGTAAGTGACAAAAGTAGCCAACCCACCCAAAGCAAAACCACAACGCACAGTGTAGTTACATGTGTGACCTCAAAGGATAGGCCCAGATTGTCGGTGACCTCATACATCATGCTGCCACATGTGATGGGTCTGTACTCATACCTCACCTGTACTCCCACACTGTCTGCATCAACTACACTCCTTTGTTCCTACCCCATGTGACACATGCCATTCTTGTTTGTAACTGGCCCGTCATTGCAAGATACACAGCATCTATTGCGCATGCTAACATTACATGCTGCATCCCACATGTGATATGACAAGGATTACTAACAGCATTGGGAAACTCTTACAATCATACTGATACTACTAGCTGCACATCAGCTGAGTGGACAATGTCAACTGTTATATCCATGCACAGAGGTGGTACATCCACTGACCAAGAAAACTGTAGACTTCTTTGTCTAAGTATCCATATCTGTATGCCAGTAGGGGCAATCATCATGGAGCTGGTAAGCACACATATATGTGTTCTACACACAGTTGACTGTCCACAGTTTGGATTTGTGACAGGGGTAGCATGACAATTACAAATGGTGGACATTTCTGAGGCAGTCACCAAGGACTTGGGTGAGGGTACATCAGGTCGTACAACCCCCTAGACTGAGCCAAGCCATCTGATTATATGCCCCACTCAGGCAACATTTACAAAGCACCCACTTAGGCATCCATGATACTGTCATTGCAGAGGGCACTAAGTGGCACATTTTTGACACACATATGCAACACAGGGGCATCTGCCTCCAATAGCTGATCTGTAAGCACTAGTGCTCAACAGGTCACAGTCCTGGGTGCTATACTGCTTGGAATCCATTCAATGACAATACATGTGACTACTTTCTGATTGCGGCTAACAATATTTGCTGATGCTTGCACATTGTGAGCACTCATAGAGTTGCTGTGGTATGTCACTATCCTGCAATAGGGCATTGTGAACACATGCATGTTGACTTACTAATGGCCATAAACTCCATGAAAATATATATATGTAGTATCATTTCCATCATTTAGACCTATGTACCTGGTAAGTAGCACATCAGTCCCAACATGTGCTGTACATACTCAGGGATGAATGAACTGTGCACACAGACCTGGCCACATAGGTTTACACCTAATGTGCCTCAGATCACCATGAATCTACAGTGGTTTGGCAGGAATCATATGGCATATCTGAGGCCAAAGTCACCTATAAGTGAGTTACTCATTATCTTCAAGTACTCTTCCCTCAGCATGCCAATATCTGAGTAAAATGGCCATTTGCTGTGTACCTTTCGAAGCAGTACTGGCAACTGCACACAACAGTATGGTCCCTCACAAGGACACTTCATGGCTTCAGTATGTGTTCAATGGGGATCATTTGCAATGAGTGTCATTGTAACGTGGCATTTCAACTACTATGAAGTGATCTATGCCTGACATATGGGGCAATGTGTGATCCTGCTTGATTGCATAGGCTGCCTATCTGTAGGAGGCACAGTAAATGGATAATTCACTGTAAGAACATTAACCTCATATGTGATGTTAGTACTACATGCTTGTGGGAGAGATTTGTCTAGCAGACTTTAACACACTCTTGAAACAGAACCCTGCCTAATGACACACAGAGCACCTCAGTGCACCTCAGCACATGCTGTCTGAATGATTGGCTGGGTGACTGCCATCTCAATACAGGGCATCTGCCTGTATCCCTCTTGGACTGGGGCAATATGTGCTGATTCTGTAACTATGGGTATAAAGATGCCTATGATTGTGAGGGCTGTATGACCATTATGCTAGTGAAGTTCAAACATCCTATGGTTCCATAACATGATGTGAAATGCTATAACAGGATCACACACATACATGGATACATTGAGGCTAACACCACTTCCAATTACTGTGTATAGGAAATGCCAAGGCACACACATAGTGCAAGTTGGCTGTATGTTGATGAGAGCACTTACCTATGTAATGGTACACACTACAGATCACTGTACATGATACATGCAACACACCTTATGTCTGCTAGTACTATCAGTGTAGGACATATTATGCTTAATAACATCAGCAGTCCTTGTTGTGGTCAGTCCTTTGGGGGGTCACATCACCCACTATAAATAAAATACTGCAAAACCCATCTATTTCTAAGTTACCACAGTGGTCATATTTGTGCCATATGGGGAAACACACACACCAAGTAGTATAGAGGGAGATTAGAACCCTTAACTATCTAGTCTTACACACAATATCTCACAGTACTTATCACACATGCCACAGTTTAAGTCTGTTGCTACATTGTCAGCTGATAGCCTTAAGATGAATGACATCATCATGCTTTGTAGAAGAGGGCAGTTTGGAAGCCAGAAACAAGTTACAGGGCCAAAAAAGTATTTAAGCATTACAGGTGGATAGCCAATGATGGCATGGCAGCTGTTTTGTAGGGGTATATATATATATATATATATATATATATATATATATATATATATATATATATATATATATATATATCTACACACACACGCACACACACACACATACACAAAACACACACACCCCAAGTAGCTTGGAGTGGGATTAGAACCCATACCTATCTAGTCTTACACACTATAGATCACAGTACTTATAAGTCTGTCTTGTATGTGATTGCAGGCACTGAACTTGAGCATTACACAAACTAGGTTTGTGTTGCACAGCATCTGTGACCTGCAGAGTGATACTGTTTCATACTGTTATCTGCATCGAGTGTCCTAGCAGTGAGATAACTGTTATTATCCTAGCTATGTGTCTACAGTTACCAGTATGGCTATGTGTAGCTGTTTGCACTTAGATTGCTAAATTGTGGGCCGGAACAATGTGCCCTGTCCATGCTTGTGTTGTCAATATTATGCGTTCCACCACGTGCTCACCTGTGTCTGTCTACAAGGTGAAATCCAGCAAGCACAGGTGTCTGTAGGTAAATGGATTATGTACTGTTGCACCCTTAGTTTGGTTCTTTGAGCAACAGTATGTATGTGTGATAGTGCAGATTTACTCACCATTATTAAGGTATGTAGGATGATACAGACATCCACACACATATTTATGTATATAATAGGGATGCATGTGTAAATGTAGCTGTGTATGTGTGTGTGTGTGTGTGTGTGTGTGTGTGTGTGTGTGTGTGTGTGTGTGTGTGTGTGTGTGTGTGTATGTGTTATGTAGATATATGGGGAGAGTCTATGTATCATTCTAATATCTATAGCTATATATATATATATATATATATATATATATATATATATCATATATATCTATTTGACACTGCATAGAGATAAATATACTATGTATGTGGGAAAGAGATAGTGGCAGACTGATATGTATACATATATGTCTGTATGTATAGACATATCTATACACAACAGGTAATTTTGATGAAGGGGCAACAGAACTGCTCTCATTTTAACTAAGTGTATGGGCATACCCAGTAGGACTGTCAGTACTTATAAAGTGACTTCAGGCCACACCTAACTGTACTCCAGTCCAGGATGTTGTCTGTTACAGACAATGACATCAATCCCTGTTTTTGCAGTATTGCACTTCACTCAAAATATCCATGGCATTCCTCAGCTGTCTGTTGTACTTAATATGTCACTGATGTTCATAATGTTATACCACACACAGACTGACAGTCTGTGAAAACACCAACATAATAATACCTCACATGCAAAAAATGAGACTACTCCCAGATTAGAACCATCAGCACAATCACCCATCCTAATTTCCCTAATCCACTGAGCCACACAAGCTACCAGACAAACAGGAGTCATTCATCACGCAATCAACAGCATGAATATGTATGTTGTTATTCCTGCATTACTTTTGACATACAATGTGTGATTGATTTCTATGTTACAGCCCTTATATTGCCTGCTCTGCTGATATACCATTGCTGACTTACTGTTAAAGCAGTTATATGGGAACACTGCTGTGTTGGGGGTAGGGGAACAACCGCACCTGATCTGCTGGGATAGACAGTAGTCCAAATATCATGTGACCCCACTGTTTAACTCTCCCTTGACTGCTGTAGTGAATATTCCAACCCTGAGGCCTAGTGAATATTATGGAAAACATACTAGTGGACTGGGTATCTGTAGTTCCATGTGGATGTTACGTCTGTCCACATATGCCACTAGATTTCCTTGCATAAATGCAGCAGATCCATACATATGATACCATATTGTAGTAATCCTTACAAGTAGTGTATTTACAGCCTTACCTTGCGAATGCAGCAGTTGACAGAACTGCAGTTCAGGGATGACTCTGTGTGATACAAGAAGTACACAGCCAATAAATGGATAGGTACATGTTGTGTGGGTTGCCTAGCATCAGCAATTTTACTATATGTATGTGAGTAGAAGTAAGATGTCAGGGCCCTAAGTTGCTAGTGAATGTGCTATGAGTTGTCCCTTAGCTAAAGCCAGGGCATACTGAGCATGCTTATGTCTGCCTACAGGGACATCATTGGGGGTTTCTCTTTGAGTCTTCCTGTGACAGTGACTGTGGCTGTGGTGACCTAGGCAATGATGGGGGGATGTGTATCCCTTCCCTTTGTTGATCCTGCTGCAACTGTTTCCACAGGATCATATTCTATAGCATGGCACATACTGTGAATATATGTGCACATGTGGCTGGAGAGTACTGCAGGGCTTCACCAGATATATTGAAGCATCAAAACTGTGACTTCAGAAGCCCTAACACATGCTGTATGATGTTTCTAGCTTGTGCATGTTCCTCATTATGGTGTTCTTCTGTGGGTGTGTGTGCATTTCTGATGGGTGTCATCACCCACAATTCCAGTGCATAGCCAGCATCCCCCAGTAAATGGCCATGTGAGATGTCCCCCCTGGCAAACATCTGGTTTCTCTGTGATGCATGCCAGATATGGGATTTGTGATAACTGCCAGGGCTGCCAGCACACACATTCATGATAATCCCCTGGGAATTGCAGTTGGAGTGTTGCCCATTGTTGATGACATAGATTCTACCCTTCTCACTCAGTGGTGGCTTGAATTGTTAATGAGTGCAGTCTATGGCACCCAGTACCTCAGGGTAGTGTGTTACATGGTAGAAGTGTTGCATATTGCTGGTCCTCACCTCAGGGGTGAGGGGAAAAGAAATGTACTCACTGGCATATGATATACCTCTCAACCTCTTAGAGCAAGAAATCTGGACAAAGCCATAAATAAAAGTGGGACAAAGGCTGAAAAATAAGTACGGTTTTTAAACATTGCTCTTACAAACTTAGAAAGTTGATATAATAACAGGTTTTGTACTAGCATGAATTTTTGAAGAGTATGAAGTCTGAAAGTCAAATGTCTGCCATCATTTTCTAACTTTTGTCTTTAATGATTTGCCACTAATTTGCCAGAAACCCACAATTTTAAGAAAAATTAACCAAAAATATGAGGCAAAAATATGGACAGTCTGCAAAAATCTGTACAGTTGAGAGGTCTGTGGTAGCATGGCATCCAGGAACTGGTGGAATAAACTGGAAACAGATGGCTGTAAGACCCCCATCATGTCCCCAGTTGGTCTTTGGAAAGTACCTGTAACTAGTATCCTAAGGACTACACACGCCTTTGTTTCCACTGGGATAGGTTCCCCTGTCTCGGCTCTGGGACTTAGTTGAGGGTGTCAGAGCTCAGGGAGTTCTTCTAGTATGTCCCTGTCAACCCTATAGCAATCTACAATCTCCAGCTCATGTTGCTCCTGGAAGGTTACCCTGGGCCTGAACACTCTTCTCCTTCTCTGTCTAGACCTATTGTCAGCAGCAGCAGCTTTGACTTCAGCATCTAGCACATACAGATATAGCAGACATGCAGCAGCCCCTTGCATTCTCTAAGTTAAAATTCCCAAGTCTCTACTCCAATGGTGCAGAGTACAGAGGAAAAATCAGATTGTAGGGTGTTTCCATAGTTTATAGTGCTCTGCTGTAGGTGCTGAGTGTGTGATTGGCTACCTATGATGCATTCCACCTCCCTAGTATATCATTAACATAATTTAATGTCCCTAGTTTAAGTTAAACAGGGTTCAAAACTAATTACTATATCATTGGCTTTTAGATACAATCAACAATGTGGTGCACCATGCAGACATGTGCCCCATAGATAAACAAAGCTTAGCACTAGTGTACACACACACACACACAGACTTCCATGCTCAGCATAGTGGAGTAGCACAGAAACACATGGAAACACGTTCCCCTTAGCTAAATAAAGCTTAGAAGTTAGTGCACACACTCCCTCTAAAAGTACATGCTCAGCATGGCAGCACGCTGCGCAAACAATGCAACTAATCTGAAATAAGCTTAGAAGTCATTGGACACATCTTCCCCTGATATCAGTTACCTCCTCTGTGAACACCTACAAGGTTCTCTGCCTACACGAAGGGGATATGTGGATACAAATACCCCTTTATTCTATTCAGTAACTCCACCTCCACTTCATTTGCATAGGGATTCATGTTCACAGCCTGGAAACTACACGCTTCCTAGTCCTACCAAGTTAGCAAAAGCAGCAATGCACCATTGTAGATACTCCACGCAGGGTCCTGTAATACATTTCTGTCACATAATATTAATTTTGCTTTTTCCAAATTTAAATTTTTTTTTTAGAAAGCATGATTGCACACTGCAGTGCGCCATGCAAACATGCCCAGATTATTAAAAAAAAATAAAAGTAATTTAACTTACTATCTTTAATTTTTCAGGCACACATGAGGATAGCTTTGCTCATATCTGTATATGGTATGTCATTTCTGTCCCTATATCTACATTTTTACAGCCCCTTTTGTCTGTCTACACTCCTGTACATGGAATTTTTCAGTGTACACTGCAGACACTGACACAGGGTCTGAAGAGCTGTTTGCTTGCTGGATCACTCTACCTGACTTATTTGCATGAGGTTCACCTGCTTATGAGGTGATTTACATGCCATGGAACTTCCCATGTTGGCGCATGTGTGTGTGGGTGTGTGTGCCGCTCAGCAGTGTTTACTGAATCTAAAACCTGATAACTTTCATATAAGCAGTGTGGCACAATGCCTATACAATGAAAAAACAGTGTAGGCTTTATTAAATTTCCCCCACTGTTTAACAAATATAAATAAAGGCAGCCATTGTCATTTTAATTGTCTGAGCTCCATGGTAGCATAATATGCTGCAGTGAAGTTTCAAACATGTTTTCCAGTGGGCAAGACCTGCACATTAACTCCTTCCTGGAGAATGTTCATTCTCCCATCATAGTTGCAATGTTCAGGTTGCCCATTCTCTAAGGTGAATTGTATATGATGGCTAATACTTACAGTTGTTAATGAGTGGAGTGCCACCCATGCATTCCTGGATGTTCATCTGATGGTCATTGTATGCATTTCACATTTAGTTTGTGTAGACTGTGTGATATGTGGATACCGTGCAAGGTAATTACAAGAAATACATGCCAAACATATAAAGGTGCAGTCATTACTTCTACTCTGAAATTTTGTGTCCAAAGGTCTTGCTTTATTGGCACACATTTGGTAGGGTAATGTGTTTCAGTGTAAAAATCATTTACATTATGTAGTAAGTATACAGCATCACAGTGAACTCTTCACATCTTTACTACAATAAGCCTTTAAACCATGCACAAGTAATGCAAGGACAGACATTATTTTTTCTGTCAAAATTTGATTATTGATGTGCACTGCCAGCAAGGTAGTTTATGAAACCACTGTCATTGTAAAGTAATAATGCATGCATAATTATTTTTTGAGTTGTTGAGCTTAGAAGTGGAAATAACAGTGGTCTACAGTGCTCTATGCTAAGTGGCAGTCCAATAAGGAATACAGGTATGTAGATATTTTTGATTCTGACCCATATCAGAACATGCGTGCGTTATGTACATATTTTCTTTGTCATCATTACAATGTATTGTTCATTTTAAGAATAATATAGGACATAGGGTTCCATTATCCACATACATGTAGAATGGCTAGATGTTTAAGCCATGTTGCTCATACAATTTGAGTTTTTCTAGCAAATCTCTCTGGACTGAAGTCACTACACAATAACATGCATCTATGTGTCAAACTCCATATCCTTCACAAAATGTATATTATATTATCACAACTTCCTAAGTGTATGGGAGCAATAACAGAAATCTATCTCTATTTTTGAGCACTTGCCCCCCCCCCCATTTACTTTTGGCTTAGTACAAATATCTTACACTTACAGATGGAAAGGTATGAACAGGAGTGTGTTACCGCTATACTAAATGTAGGGATAGGCATGATACTTGTGCTGCATTAACATATCTATGCAGTACTTGATAAGAGAAAATGTTATTACTGCTTGATTCAAACACCTACCAGTCTGCACAATATTCTCTAAACCTGACCATTATCTTAGAATACCACAAAGCAAGTCATAGTTCAGGTTATAAAACTCAGCATTTAAATTGACAATGAGAAAAGTATGAAGCAACGGAGTATATGTTCATCACACTTCATTACATTAATGAGAACTGAAACATCCCATAAGGTGTACATTAAACCCCGCAGCCTGTTAAACATATAAAATTAACTGGCTCCTCACATTATCACTTTTGCTTTCTGTTAAGCAGTGGAGCTAAGCATAGTAGCACCATATTAATGCCATAATAAATAATATCTTCAGTTTTTGCTATAGGACATGAACTGCCATTTACTGTCATTTAGAACTGGTGCATGATGCCATACATTCAGTAAATGCTGAGGACAAAAATACAGAGTTTTGTTTATGGGCCATTTCTGGCTAAGTATGTGGTGTGCAAGTATATTTTTGACCAGATTTAAGATGTGAAAAAGGGTTGATAGGAAAGATATGAAAATGGGGGGACAAACAGAGAGCAGAACTCTGGGGGGAGAATAAAGGAGTGCACAAGATGCTGGTGGGAAAGCATCAGAGCTGTCAATTAATCTCATGCTGACAGTGCTTTTCTACACATAATTTGAGGAATTTGTATAGTCACCACATCAGGGATGTGTAATCACAACGTATACTGTTATGTGGCCAATTGGATCAAATCAAGTGTTTCTTACACTCACATATACAAAATGTGGAATTATGCAAGAGTCATGATTTTTTTTGTGGGACAGTTACCCTTTTTATGAGAGAGAGAGGGAGAGAGGAATGTTAGGGAAGATAGGAGTAAGAGGGATACATACTTAGGTACGTTAGATAACAGGTGCAGCCATATAGGACATATAAGTGATACAGGAATGGTGGTGGACACAAAAGGTTAGGGAACACCATGACTGGAGATGAGTATGGAACTTCAAATTAGTATTCTTGTTTGGCATGAATATAGTGAGAACCTAGTCCTCACCCTTCCAAACTATCATCAAAGTCTCCTCTCAAAGACACATTGTGCAGTGCTGGATGGTGCACCAATTTTGTTATATGATGGAGAATTTTTTTTTCAATTCTTTCAATGCAGGTATCCAGGCCATTCTCCATTGTCTCCTCCATCAGCTCCACTGGCAATACTCTCAATTGATACCAGTGAATCAGCCCCCAGGGCAGCGCTACTGACACAGTTGGAGTAGGTATTGCAGCAGTTTTGTACTCAACACTGTCAGGTTATCACCCAGAAGTGCTGGGTGCCTATGCTACCTGTTGTGGTGCTTCCATAGTCAATGCAGAGATATGCCAGTTCTATCTCCCTCTGCTGGTGGCCAGTTGTGCTGTAGCAGAAATTATAGTCCAAATATAAAAAAAAAACAGACTGGGGAGAGAGACAACAAAGAATAATATTATAAACATTATGTCATTTTAATATACCTCAGTCCATGCATATTGCCTTATAAGTATGTAAAGATTTGTCACATTCATATATGTGTAGTTCTATATATCTGGGCTCACTTCACCCTAACCATACCACACCCCTTCTTCTGCCAGCTCCACCTCCATCATCCCCTTCTTCTGTTAGCTCCACCTTCCTCATCCATACACTCCGTCTCTCAACATATTCCTGTTAATATCACACTAACATCCTATCTACATACTACTCCCCTTCCTTCATTTCTACAAACTTTACTACTGTCCTCAAATTGCCCACTTAAGTAGTTTAACTCTCTAATAATCCCTAATCTAAAATGTTTCTCCTTACTCTCCTGTCACTAATGATTTTCTCCTTCAATTCACAATCATCTTATCTGGTCCCTAACCAACCTATGCTAAGCTCTCTTACAGACACTACCTCTTACACCAATAACACAGATCACTACTCTCTACCCATCACCTCTCATCTCTTTTACACAGACAATATATTATTCTTTAAATCCAAACTGTTTCAAACACTAATATTATGCTTACTGACAATTTAACCAAATGAAATCCTGTCTTTACTATACAGTCTTGAAATTCCTCCAATTCTGTGGTGACATCCACCCTAACCCTGGTCCTAACATCTCACAATCCACATCTTCAACCCGTATTCCAGGTACACAAAATATGCTTACATTTATCTCAGTAAACAGACAGCATGTGCAACAAAATTTCTGGTTGCATGCTTGGATGACTGCACAGTCTCATGACATACTTGTAATCACTGAAACCTGGATTAAACCACACATAAAGGATACTGAAGTACTTCTTCCAGGTTTTAATATGTTTAGAGCAGACTGACTTAAAAGAAAAACAGGTGGCGTTGCAGTAATATATATCCTGCTTCAGTTTCCTTAACCCTTCACAACCAACCCATGCTCTCTTTTGACAAAGTTACAGTATTGATCACCTGCCTTAAATTAAACAATAATAAAAGTCTGCATTATAGCTTTATACATAACTCCTGGCAATAACTTATCAACTCTGGAAAGTTGGGTATCAAAAAATATCTCTCTGGAAATAGTAATATTAGTTGATGTCAACACTAACTGGCAGAAACTTAACTTACAATTTCCCACAGATAGCATAAACCTATTTTGATTTTCTCAACTAATTACTCACCCAACCTTTACCAGTTCCACAAACCAAAATGGCTCAATAATTGATTGTATTTTGGTCTCCCGTCCTAAACATTTCTCTCAATTCAAAACACTTCCAACCTCTATTAGTGATCACCACCCCATCTGTACAACTAGACATATTTCACATTCATGTAGATGGTACACCTACAAGACAGTGTAAAACCTATCCAACTTTGACCAGCAGGCCTTTACAATTTTATTAAACTCCATCAATAGGTCCTTCCTTAAATATTTACCACTAGATGATGCAGTTGAATAATTTAATTCTACATTCCTAAACACTTTAGACAGTTTAGATCCCACTGGAAGGGAAAGAGTCAAAACCAGCTATAATCCTTGGCTTTCTGTCTATACCAGATCACACATGCAAAAATAAGACAAGACTTGGACAACTTACCTAAAACATAAGACTTAAAATAGTTTATAGCATCTCAAAGTATTGCATAACGTTGCAGAGAAACAGGTTAATTTAGACAAAAACAATTCTATGCAAAGTCACAAAATCATCACAAATCCAGTCCAAAAACCTTCTGGCACACTATCAAAAAAATCTTAAACCCAAGAAGTTAGTCCTTCCCCAACCCTCCTGTGATAGTACCTCCCCTGACATAGCAATTCAATTTAACTCTTACTTGATAGCATAGCTTCCATCACTAACAAATTCCCTGAATCTCCCTCTGTTCTCTGACACCCTCCTATTACCTGTCACTCAACATTTCCCCTTCAACCAGTTCCTAATTTCTTCATCAAATCCCTCCTTTGCAAAGTCAAGCCATTATTCCTCCTCTGCAGATGGTCTTCCTAATGAATTCCTAAAAACTGCTGCCAACTCAACTGCCTACCCAGTCTCAATAATCATTAATAAATCCACCAAGGATGCTTATGTCCCCTCCCTGTGCAAAAAATCCTTCATCCTCCCTTGCCACAAATGTGGCACCTCCACAGAAATCTGTAACTATAGGCCAATTGCTATTCTTTCACCACTATGAAAAATTCTAAAAATATTATCCATAAACAACTCCTTCAATACCTACTTGACAATAATCTTCTCTCACACACCCAACACTATCACTGCTCTACTATCCTTTACTGACACTGTTAACAAAGCTCGTGACTCAGGGAACTTTGTCTCTTCTCTGTTCTTAGATCTATCCAAAGCCTTTGATACTGCCTCCCACCCCCATCTCTTATCACAACTATCTCTTCCCGGCTTAAGCAAAACATCCTTACAATGGCTCACTAGCAATCTGTCTAACAGATATCAATCTGTCAAATGGAAGTCTAACTTTTCTCCTTACTTACCAGTCAACACTGGGGTACCCCAAGGCTTAATATTAGGTCCACTTCTCTTCAACCTTTTTATTAACTATCTTAATACTGCCAGAAAACAAGCCACCCTTATTCAATATGCTGATGACTCTACATTAATCTGCTTTGCCAAGATTATCTCTAATCTACAGAGTTTAACTCAAGAAACATTCAATTACATTGAGTCTCGGCTCACCAACAAACATTTATTACTTAAGCCCAAATAATTACACTTCTACTATTTTTACCAAAACAGTTGTCTCCAGATACACCTAACTTTGCTATTGCTTCTCTGAAGAATACTTCAATTGATGTGGTTTCACATACAAAACTGTTAGGTATAACTATTGACAACAATTTTAAGTTTGACCTACATATCAGCAACAACATACACAAAATCAAAAATTGGGCATGATGTATAGGGCTAAAAATTTCATCTCTAACTCTACAAGAGTAACCCTTGCCACCACCTATCTCTTATCCTTCCTTCTATATGCTTCACTTTTTCCTACCAATCTTCATACTTCTCCAAAGCAAAAAGCAAAACTTAGTTAATGTTCTAATAAAATAGCTAAATTTACCACAGGGCAGCCCCACTACTCTCAACACTGCTCTGCTCTCAAGTCCCTAATTTGGCTCAAACTACTTTGCCTCACCTTTAATCCACTAACATTAACTCACAAAATACTGTACAATACCTCATTTTCACAAATCACATCATCACTACTTCAACACTATATTCCATCTCATGACCTATACTCCTCTCACAAGTATCTACTATCTATTTACAAACCTCAAAGATCTAACAGGGTTAGTCTGTACTCTCACTGTGTTGCCAAATCATGGAATAGCATTCCAGAAGCAATCAGACTTATACCCCACTACTATTCCTTCAAGTCTAGGCTGAAAGAGCATCTAACTAATAACTGGATCTGCCATGCTCCTTGCCATCTTAGTACTCTTTTCTATTCCCTTATTCTCCATACCTAATATACTTTCTCTTGATATATCCTGCTTCCCTTCCTGCTTTACCTACTTTCTAGCCTCACCTCTCTTTAATTCATTAACCTTCTAATGTCATTTCTTTATATGTTCATAGGTTCATACATAGGTACTAGGCTATCTGCCCGAGGGCATTTATAAGCCTAGCCAGAGTGTGTCAGCTTTCACTGCCCCATTGATTAATTAACTGAACCTCTGTCAAGAAGAGCCAATGAAGTGATCCCAGGGGTGTATTTTCTGTTACCCATTCACTCGTCAAGGTTTCTCCTGAAGAGTGTTAGTGAGGGGATCTGTCTAATGTAGTTAGGAATTTTGTTCCAAAGCATGGGGAGTTTCTGTGACAAGAATCTATCCCTCCAGCATGTTCTGTTTATTGTTGTGACAAAGTTTATCTCACTAGAGCAAGTGGCTCACAGTGACTTGGATTTCTTCAGGTGGAGCATGTCCATCAATTCTGAGTTGGACATGGCTTTGTAAGTCAGGCAGAGATCACCTCTGAGTAAGCGATATGCCACTAAGTACAGCCGGAGCTTTTCCAGTCGGGCTGAATAGGACATATGTTTGAGGCCAGTAATCCTCTTGGCGAGGTACTTTTGTGGTCTTTCCAGCTGCTGGAAGTGTCTTGTGAGGTACATCCCAAATGGGGCATTGTACACTATGATGGGTCTGATGAGTGATGAGTAGAGGGGCACTATAACCTCTTTATTTCTAGATGCGAACCCTTTAGTAATTAGATGGGCTACATAGAAGGATTTCCTAACTACTTTGGCAATATGATTGTCAAAGGAGAGATTACTATCTACCTGAGTCCCCAGCTCTTTTATTACCTCTTCTGTATTAAGGGGGCTGACACCTATGTGGTAATTCATGAGTGTTTTGTTTTTCCCAAATGGGATGACTATGCATATTTTGGCATTCAGCTTGAGACCATGACTTTGACACCAGGTGTCCATCTCAGTAAGGCCCTTTTGGAGAATGTCCGTGTCAGCTGGAGAGTCAATTATGGCTCCCAGTTTGCAGTCATCGGTGAACTTCGTTAGCCATAGTCCTCCTGTGTTTGCCTGTACTTCTGATAAGTATATGCCAAACAGTAGGGGTCCCAGGACCGAGCTTTGTGGGACACCACTTGTGACTGGTTTAGAGTCGGACCTGAAGCCCGCTATTCTTACCGTGTGAGTTCTGTCTGTAAGCCATTTGGCAACCCATCTTGTGATGTAGGGGTTTATGTTCAGGCTGGTGAGTTTTTCTATAGTTCCTGAGTGGGGAATGGTGTCAAAAGCCTTGGCGAGGTCAAGGTAGGCTGTGTGAACCACCTTCCCCTCATCTATGGCCTTGGTGACTGTCTCAAAGAAGTCAACCTGGTTTAGTAGGCATGATCTGCCCTTAACAAAGCCAAACTGGGTCGGGTCAAGTGTTTGGAGGTTCCCATTGTCTTTTTCAATGAGTTCCATGATGATGTGCTCCATAGCCTTGCAGACCAGGCTAGTCAGGCTTATGGGGTGATAGTTACCAGTGTCAGCTGTGGCCACTCCTTTGTGGAGTGGAATAACCATTGCTGTGCACCATTCTATGGGCACGTAGCCTGTGGAGAGGCTGAGGTTGAACAGTGTGTTTAAGTGGGGGGTTACTTTGTTCTGTAGTTCGTGCAAGATGCAGCTTGGGATACCATCTGGCCCTACTGACGCTGTGCTTTTGGCTTTTGAAAGGGCTGTTTTCACCTGTGCATCTGTGATTTCCAGGACACTACACTTTTCCAGTATTGTTGTGGGCCCTTTCGGGGGTGAAAGGGGGTGAAGTTTGCACTAAATCTATCTGCCAGGATGTTGGCAATATCAGTAGGTTCAGTATATTTTGTGCTATTTTGCACAAGCTTAGAGCATATCTGCAAGTTGCCACTTAGATTCTTGACATAGCTAAAGAAGGCTTTGTGGTCATCTTTCGAATCCTTGGCTACTTTTCTTTCAAAGTTAGCCTTGGATGATTTTATGAGGGACCTTAGTTTCTTACTGATACTGATCAGGGATGTCTTTCCTTTTGGGATTTGTTTTTTTTATGAACTAGTTTCCTCCTTCTGTTGTATAGCCTGTTTATGGCAGGGGTCCACCAGACTGGTTTCTTTCTCTTAGGGGAGTGAGTCTTGGTTTTTCTAGGGATGGCATGATCCATGCATACTTGTAGATGCTCATAGAGTGCATTTGTAAAGATTCCTGCCCCTTGGACACTGTTGTCCTTTAGCGTGGGGGCTGTGAAACTTACCACCTCTGTCTTAAATAAGGTAAAGTTTGCTATAGAAAAGTTTTTCACTGTGGTTTCCTGGGTTGGGGGTTGTGGTGTGGTGTGGACATCCAGAGTGATTAGTTTATGGTCTGATCTAACCAGTGATGGATTGACTTCTGGTGCGGAACACCTGTTGTCCATGTTGGTGATGACCAGGTCCAATATGTTTTCACCTCTGGTATGGGAGTTCACCAGCTGATCCAGGGCATTTGAGCTTATAAATTCCAGGAAGCGCTGGTCCTGGGAGTTTGTACTTGAGTAGTTTTCCCAGTTAATGGTAGGGTAATTGAAATCTCCCAATATCAGGGTGTTCGGTAGGACCTTCATGTTTTCCAGTGTCTCCAGAAAGGTGGAGTGGTGGTCCTGGGTCATGGAGGGTGATCTATAGCAGGCCACAATTTGCATTGCAGATTTTCCTGATGTTAGTTGCACATGGATGATCTCAGAGGTATTATGCTGTGCCACTAACCTGGAGGTATAGGTATCCTTGATGAATATGGATACACCCCCTACTTTTGTGTTTCGGTCCATGTTCTGTGACCAAAATGTGTGGTATGAGTTGTAGCCCAGTAGTGCTGGGGTGCTCTGTGGAACCTTGAACCAGGTTTCAGGTACTGCACAGATGTCGACGTTCTCCATACTGAGGAGTGCTTCGAGCGCTTGCATTTTGAGATTTAAACTCCTGGCATTGAGTAGCATAACCCTCATTTTTTTATTTGTGCTGTTTATGGAGGTGGGAATGACTTTTGAGCCTTGCCAAAAAAGGCACTATGGGGGCAGCAAGAGCCTTGGCCAGTATCCAAAAGCCTAGGGGTGACAGGTGCAAGCTGTCTCTTGTGAAGCAATGAGGCTTATCGAGCATGTCGTTCCAGGCTGACAGACACTGGAACCCCTTTGAATGACACCAGAAGCTTAGCCAATTGTTGAAATTGATAATTATTTTCTTTATACTATGGTATCATTCTTGGTGAGGGCAGGATGCCACTCAGGGTCAGAGTCATACCTACCTGGGCTACATGATTAGAGAGCTCTTCCATGTCTCTTGTCATGTAGTACAGGGAGGTACGTCTCAGGTCATTCACACCAACATGAACAATGACAAAGTCATATTTGTACTTGTTCTGGACTGACCTGAGTGCTTGGGTTATGTAGCGGATACTGGCTCCTGACAGGCAGCTAACAGTAACATTCTCCTTGTCCAGCCTAGTGAGTGGGATGTCAGTGTGCCTGACTATAGAGTTTCCTATTACTAGTGTGTTAGGTATGTTATTTTGCCTTGAGGGCTGTGATTGTGCGGCACACTGATTTTTTGTTTTATGTGTTGTCTGGTTTGTGACGAGAGGTGCAGGTTTTTTGGGTGCCTGCTTTGGAGGTCTCTGAAGCTTTTGCAGGTTTATATTTAGAGCATCCGAGTGTGATTTTGTGTATTTATGTGTGTTTTTGCCAGTGCTGGTTTAGTATGTCTATGTGAGGCTGGAGGTGTGGTGCAAGTGTTAACCTTCTCCTCATGACTGCCTATTCCAATCTTGGGTGGAGAGAGCTTAGCTTCCAGTTTAGCTATATAATTGCATCTCTCACATATGTTTATGTTTTGTGGTAGGAGGAGAGGGTTGACTGTATACATGAGGCACTTGTAATATTGCCTCAGGATACCCAGGTTCACCAGCTGGACTGGAGAGTATACCTGAAATTGCCCTTTGGTCATGCCTGAATAGTAGGGTGAGCTGCTTAGTCACTTGGTTGGTGAGGGGTGAATAATGAGCCTTGTCCTGCTGGGCAATCAAGTGTCGTGGTATATTAGTACTTGCTATGAGGTCTGAGCAAGTGCTAGACTGTAGGATGCTTTTTAAGTGCTTAGGTCAAGAGTTAGACTACTTTCAAGGGAAAAACTGAAGAGGAGACTTGATGGAGCCGGGATTAATTTAGCCCTAGCTAACCGGCGCTGCCCAGACATGCAAAACCGTGCAAACATGTTTTTTACAGCAGGGAAATGAAAGAGAGAGAAATTATCCCAAAATGGACTATAAACTACTAACTTCTGGGCTGGAACCACTCCTCAAGGGACAGATGACTGCTCAAAGCTCCCACTCTTGCAGGTAAACAGAGAAACCTCCTTCTATCCAAGTAAGGTATGGGCAACTCAGAAACTTGTAACACAGCCCTGAATTCAGCACTAGTCTGAAAACTGGACTATACTAGCTTAGAAAGGTGGGAAACAAGGATTTTCTTTTTAAAAGATAAGGCAAAAACAGTAAAAAAATACACTTAAATCAGCTTTAGATGACTAAAAGCAATCAGAAAATGCTTTTAAACAAATTACCCAATTTTACAGTAAAAAATCTCAAAACTGAGCCCTGTTCCTGTAGTCTTCAATCAGACAAGTTCTAACAGCACACTCCTGCCACTGGGTTGCAGGGGAACATTTTCCAAAAAAGAATGCCTGGATTAGTGCTCAAGTTATACAAACAAAGCTAGATTCAGCAGGCCTAAATCTAGTTTATGCGACAGCAAACAAGGCACACCAAGTTCAGTAAGAAACAGTTCAAATATTCAGGCACTATAAGCCTCTAACCAGATATTCCCAACTCAGAATCGCAGAGTCCAGCCTCTACTCCCACAAGAGTGCAGACCACAAACCTTCTTAATGTAAAATGACTGGGCTGAAGCCCAAGTACTCAAACCAGAACTAATACACTTTTAGAATAACAGACACTGAGCCTTCAATCAGCAGTTCCCAACTTAGAAGGATGTAAGCTAGATGTTCTGCCACAACAGTGCAGACCACAAACCTTCTTAATGTAAAACAACTGGTCTGAAGCCCAAGTCTTAAACCAAAAGGCTCAGAATGATAGTTACACCAAGCAGTAATAAATACAATTGAGTACTTTTAAGATGATGCAAAAACAAAATAAAGTAATAAAGTAGGAAGAAACACAATTACAGTAAAAGCAGATGAATAAAGTGCAAATTTTTTTTTGAGTGAGCAAATCAGATGGGCCTAGGAGGAGTATCCAAATGAAAATTTACAAGAGGGGCAGGCCATTTCAAAGCCACCAAGATTAACACCAAAACAAAAGCAGGGAGGGTCGGTGGGGTACTAACTGAAAAAACAGAGCCACAACTTCCAGCTAGATAGTATTCAATGCAACACAAATAAATCAATTTAAATGCAGTATTATTTGAAGAAAGTGCAGATAAAGATTTACTTAAATTCACTTTTATTTCCAGTTGATTGCAGGTAGGTCTTAGCCTCCCAAAGATCAGTGTTTAAGCAGAAAAAATCCAAAATGTACAACTTATATAAGGCAGAAACCGAATATCAGTGAAGTGAAACTAGCCTCACTTATCACTGGCTATGCAGGAATTCTAACAAGCACTAAATTCTAACAAGCATTAACTGAAAAAACAGAGCCACAACTTCCAGCTAGATAATATTCAATGCATCACAAATAAATTTAAATGCTGTATTATTTGAAAAAAGTGCAGATAAAGATTTACGTAAATTCACTTATATGTCCAGTTGATTGTAGATAGGTCTTAGCCGGTCAAAGCTCAGAGTTTAAGCAGAAAATAATCCAAACTGTACTACTTATATAAGTCAGAAACTGAATATCAATGAAGTGAAACTACCCCCATTTATCACTGGCTATGCAGGAATTCTAACAAGCACTAAATTCTAACAAGCGTTAATTGAAAAATCAGAGCCACAACTTCCAGCTAGATAGTATGCAATGCAACACAAATAAATAAGTTAAATGCTGTATTATTTGAAAAAAGTGCAGATTAAGATTTACTTAAATTCACTTATACATCCAATTGACTGCAGGTAGGTCTTAGCCGGTCAAAGCACAGAGTTTAAGCAGAAAATGATCAAAAATGTACAACTTATATAAGGCAGAAACCAAATACCAATGAAGTGAAACTACCCCCACTTATCACTAGCTATGCAGGAATTCCAACAAGCACTAAATTCTAACAAGCATTAACTGAAAAACCAGAGCCACAACTTCCAGCTAGATAGTATTCAATGCAACACAAATAAACCAATTTAAATGCTGTATTATTTGAAAAAAAGTGCAAATAAAGATTTACTTAAATTCAGTTATACATCCAGTTGATTGCAGGGAGGTCTTACCCAGCCAAAGCTCAGAGTTTAAGCAGAAAATAATCCAAAATGTACAACTTATATAAATCAGAAACCGAATACCAATGAAGTGAAACTACCCCCACTTATCACTGACTATGCAGGAATTCTAACAAGCACTAAATTCTAACAAGTATTAACTGAAATAACAGAGCCACAACTTCCAGCTAGATACTATTCAATGCAATGCAAAGAAATCAATTTAAATTCTGTATTATTTGAAGAAAGTGCAGATAAAGATTTACTTAAGTTCACTTATATGTTCAGTTGATTGCAGGTAGGTCTTAGCCGGCCAAAGCTCAGAGTTTAAGCAGAAAATAATCCAAAATGTACCACTTATATAAGTCGGAAACTGAATATCAATGAAGTGAAACTACCCCCACTTATCACTGGCTATGCAGGAATTCTAACAAGCACTAAAGTCTAACAAGCATTAAGTGAAAAAACAGAGCGACAACTTCGAGCTAGGCAGTATTCAATGCAACACAAATAAATCAATTTAAATGCTGTATTTTATGAAAAAAGTGCAGATAAAGATTTACTTAAATTCACTTATATGTCCAATTGATTGCAGGTAGGTCTTTGCAGGCCAAAGCTTAGAGTTTATATTCTTACACTAACCTTTATCTATTCCAGAATTTATGACTGAAATTTACTACCTAGTTCTCCTGCCATAAAAAAAAGCATATGGCTTTTATGACCTATTACTTATTCTGTTATATATTTTTCATGCATCATTATATAACATGCATATTAGGAACTCTCTTCTAGCTTGTATATAATTATGGTCAGCTTTATTGTTTGCCTTATATTTTGCTTATTTTTTAAATGTATTCACAAATTGTATTATGTTCTTCTCTTAATATTTATAACCATTGTTATTTTTTTAATTCTGTTTAATGCATACTGTGGAGCTTTTCTCCCTGGGCCTCTACTGAAAATGAGGTCATACCCAGTTGGACTTTCCCAGTAAACAAATGTCAAATAAATAAATAAATAAAAGTTATAAAAGTGTATTAAACTACACATTAATCACATCAGTATCATCCACTTTACTCAAAGAGTTGTGCTACTATTACATATATACTTTTTGCATCCAACTCATAAAAATGTCCATATCAAACTATTATAATTTTATTCTGATTTACTGATTGAGGAATACTAACCATTTAGGTAAAGCACACTAATTGCTGCTCCCTAGATCTGAATGCACACATACACAAGCTACATTGACAGAAACATTGACTACTGCAATATTTAAAGAGTTAATTGATCAGGCTTGTATGTGTGCTATATAGAGAACATGTCTACACATTTGTAACTGTGCCAAGCAGTTAGGGATAAATGTCCTCAGAATTGATAAAGCAATTTCAAAATCAGAACTATTATGGCATGATTATCACTCATACCTGAGCCGTATTTACACTATGCCTCTCTAAGACATTTTATTAACTCCTGATGCACCTCCCTATTCCTTCTATCTATGCAGAAGAGAAAAAAATAATGAACTGTATTGTCTTGGCAAGTCTTGATATTGTATTGGTTGGTAATGGGCCACAATACTTACACAACCCAGGTGGGTGATTAGTCCTGAAATATTCCACCTGTCAGTAAAGGAGGTGCTGCTTGCCCCTTTTCAAATCATTATAATGGTGATGACATTGTTATCCAGTGGATGCCAGTTGCACTGGTGACAGCCTTGGCCGAGCTATTGTAAGCCATAGCTTTGTAATGGGATCCAGTAGAGTCATCCTGCAGCAGCCTTCAGCTATAAAATTTAACAAGGAGTCAAACAACGAACTTGGCCTATTCCTAACACCATCTTTGTAATCTAAATTTAGCACCATCCTCAACATCACCTGACATGACTTCTTAAATATATCACGAAAAATAGAAAGGAGATGGCGTCCAGTTCAGATTTCACATATACCAGCGTGTGTGCAATGATGTGCAAGCTATTCAACTGTATTTGCATAATACAAAGCACACAGATGAGATGGAAAGAAATGTGAGTATAATTTTTTTTTAATCATGTAAAAACAACCAAAGGAAACTCTAAGGACTAAGCCACTTCATCAGACACGTCCACGAAAGCGCTCACCATTGTCTTGTGTGGAATACATTGCTTTTATTTTTCTACAGCCGTGGCTTGTTGCTTCCTTTGCTTGTTTTTACATGATATTTGCCTTTTTTTGGGAGCACAGCTTACCATTACCACTTATTTTTTGCTTTTCTACATGATTGTTTAATGTCCACTGTAGGTGTAACACACAGTGACTCTATTAACTGTTGGTTAATGATGAAATCTCAGTTACGGTTCAGATGATATCTTGACAACTCTGGGCATATTCACTTGGATTGTTGATAGCAATCATAACTGGACTTTGTCAAAGAAAAATATGACATAACAATCTCAGTCATGTTCTTTCCATTCAGTGTTATTCTTATGAAAATTTACTTTAAGTAGTACAGAATACTTTGGTGCCAAATAAGATGTAAAGATGGTCCCCCAGATTCTGTCAGCCCTGCACGGCATGCAGGATTAGTGCAGGAGCACAAGCAGGCAATATGTCTGCCGTGTGATCCAGGAATAACCTGTAGGGACTTGCACGAGCGCTCCTGCACTAGTCCTGCATGGACTCAGCCCCTGTATGCAAATTACCCCATTTGCAGGAGAAATCCATGCAAATGAGGTGAATTTGCGATCCAGGAAGTTTGAAACCGGCATTGCAGGACTAGTGCAATCTGTAGAAATGTACTCCACCAGTAACTGAGTACATTTCTGCAAACTACAAAACAGAGCCATAACAGCTCCAAATAAAGGGTGGATATCATGTATAAAGCATTCCAATGGCCAACTATAACACCACTGGCATGGAAAACACTTGAAAAAAAAAACAACTTTCAATTTTTCTTTAGCCGATCTCGGCTGTTTAAGTGTAGGGCAGTGGCGCACAAATGGGATTGGGGGGAAATAAGAAAATAAACCTAAAATAAGCATTCTAACTAAAATCACTATTCTGCCATTATACTCAATGGCAGGCAGAAGACAACATGGCCAGTGAATAATGGTTGCTAAGGGGGGAGGCTCATTGTGGGACATGTAACTATGCATTAGCAGGCAATCCTATACAAATGAGGGTAATGGTAGTGAATCCCAGATTTCCCCAGCATGCTAGTCAGCTCCCAACAGTGTAAGAGCAGGAATAGCTTGGTGCAAGCCTAGGAGTTAGCTGACATCAAAGGGGGGTTTCAGGCATACTGTAAGCGGATTAAAGTCCTGTGGCTCAGTTTTGCTCCTAGCTTAGCACAGCTAAGCAAGGGGGTGTGTTTGAGGTTGCCTAGCACTCTTTACATTGCCTAAGCGGTGTGCATGCCACGCACTGGGTTTAAAAGGAAAAAAAAAGTAAACCAGGAAATAGCAGCTCTGTGCACATTGGAGCACTGTGTTTGCGCGGCATGCCCCCGGGCTTAAACAGGAAGGCAATGAGAAGGGAAAACAGCAGTAGGAAATTAATCTAAGAGAACTAACATAGCTAGCAGTTGAAATGTATCAGAATCAGCCAATTACACAGGCAGCAGATCAGACCAGACCAGAACACTACTATAAACTATGCAAACAACTTTCCTTCTGTTTTTTCCCATACTCTACACCACCGGTGTACACAAGCGGGGAACTTTTAACAAACAAAACAACAAAATGATAGGGGCTGCAGCAGGCATCATACAACATCATGTGGAAGAGGCTGAAGGTTGTCAGGATGTGAATGCTGTTGACCACCCCACAGTGAGGAGAAGAAGAAGAGTATACAGACCCAGGGTAACTACCAGGGGCTACATGAGCTGGAGATAGTGGAGCACTATAGGGTGGACAGGAACCTCCTACAGCAAATTGTTGAGCTGTGCCAGCCACGCCTGACACACTGAACTAACAGAGGGGAACCCATCGCAGTGGATAGCAAGGTATGTGTAGGCCTAGGAATACTAGCCACAGGTACCTCCCAAAGTCCAACTGGGGATATCATGGAGATCTCACAGGCATCAGCATCCATAGTATTCCACCAGTTCCTGGATGCCATGTCGGCACATGCTGGTGAACACATATATTTCCTCAACACCCGTAAGGTGTTGGTCAGCAATATGCGTCTCTTACACCAAATAGCAGAATACCCTGAGGTAGTGGGTGCAATAGACTGCACACACATATGCATCAAAGCACCACCCAATCAGGGTAGGGTCTACATCAACTGCAAGGGCTTCCCCTCCATCAACTGCCATGTCATGTGCGAGGCCCAGGGCATTATAATAAATGTGTGTGCTGGCTGTGCCAGCAGATAGTAGACACCCATAGTGGCACCATGAGATATGTAACAAATACTGGAGTCACCATGGTAGCCAGTACTACACAGGGCAACAAAACCCACTGCAGGAAATGTGCTGGGCCACATGTGTGTCCAAATGACTCACACATGCAAGTCAGGGAGGTTCACATACCCAACAACAGTCTCAGCCAGCAGAACAGGTGTAGAAAAACACAAACAGAGGCTTTGCTATGGTCTCTGAATGATGCCTATTGGTAACCATCCCCCCAGGCCTACACAGACAGACTATAGCAGGTCAGGCAGTGGGATGTTAGTTCTGAAGGGTAGGAAGTCAGAAACTAATATGTAGGTCAACCAAAGCTAAGACCTGTAGTACACTGATATGCCCCTAGTCAGCATGATAGCTCAGAATACAGAATTAAATGGAGTACCTGACATACCATTACAGTCATAGCAAATGTGTACAAGTGCCAGGTGTGACCCCCTCATCCCATGTAGAAATGTAGAAACAGTCAGATGTGCCCCCCAATCCTTTGTAGAAATGTAGAAACAGTCACGTGTGTCCCCTCACAATCATATGTAGAAATGTAGTAAGTGTCAGGTGTGCCCCTCACTCCTATGTAGACATGTAGAAACAGTCAGGTGTGCCCCTTCCCCCAATCCAGTATAGAAATGTAGAAACAGATATGTGTGCCCCCTCCCCCAATCCTGCGTAGATATGTAGTAACAGTCAAGTGTGCCCCCTCACCCAATCCTGTGTAGGAATGTAGACACAGTCAGGTGTGCTCCCTCCAACCCAACCTAGACATGTAGTAACAGTCAGGTGTGCCCCCCAAACCTATTTAGAAATGTAGTAATGGTCTGGTGTGCCCCGCAATCCGATATACACACATCTTAACAAGCAGGTGTGCCTCCCCACAACCCTATGTGGAAATGTAGTGACATGTATGTGTAGGTATAATACCAGTGGAGTACAGATGCCCAGAGGTGGACAAGCTAGCAGGATAGGTTGTAGCATATACACAATATGTAGGTCTGTGTGTGTTAGGTTGGTGTGTGTTTCATATTGCATAAGAGTGGTCCGTATGTATGCATGTTGAGGTAAGACCTGGTGGCCATTGCCACTACTGCTGATGACAGGGACAAGCCCTCACAACTGCAGTGCCAAAGACAATTTCCACCAGTGTAACGCATGCTAGCAGTAAGCCATTGTAAATGTATGGTGGTAATTTGTGTCACCATCAGAAAGACTGACATGGCATGGCTGTTGGGCTAGATATACAAGCAGTACACAAGGTAAAGTACCCCAGACATACAGTATGTATTGTGTCACTGTGAAATGGAGACTCCCTTGGAATTGTACATACAGGTATGTATCTCATTATCTGGTCCTGTAGTAGGGGGTACCAATGTTGTCTGCCCGAACACTTGCAGATCACAAAGGAGGTAGGACTGATGTACTGGGAAACAGCTGATGTACCTGCACATGCCAGCATAACTGGAATACCCCATGCATATCTGTGTGTCAGATGCAAGTAGTGTCCATAGCACACATGGACCCAACTCATGCAGACACCACCCACAGGTACCTCTCTGGTCATATCCCTGCTGTGGGGAATGGGTACAATAAGACCTCACCTGTATATGGCAATAGCGGAAGAATGCAGCATGCAGTGCAGGTGTCTCATGCAGATGTGTCCCTAGCTGTAGGTAGCATCCTGCCAGCATCCACACCACCTGATCAAGACTGATAGAGGATATTGACATGAACACCTATCACACCTACCCTGTCACCCCAGGGGAATATACTGTATAGTAGTCTGAGACTGTAGGACTAACACAATGCAATAGCCTCTCACATCTGGCCTGCAGCAACACCTAATGGCCCACAGCCCTCTTCCAAAGGCCTGTGTCTCACACATACTGCCAATGCATGTTATGTCATGGACACCCAGATAACAACATAAGAAACTCCACATAAGCTATATGCAAGGCCATGTGGACAAACCACAGTAACATGTCCACTATGTCCCACTGCATGAAATGTGGAGCAACACTAACACACAGCTGTGATGGGGTGATAACCTTAGGGAAAGTATCAGAGAATGTATGCACAATGTATGGAAGAGGTTAGAATAACAGATAGCGGTGGGAGCATGGGCAGCATGGAATGTGCAGGGTCCAACACAAAGCTGTGTGCACACACTATCTCTGACTGCAAACACATAAATGAGTGGCTATACACCTGCCTGTACACCACAATAGGGGTAATGTTCTGACCCATGGCACCTGCCTCTGGGAAACCTGTGGGAATCTGTACAGCTGTAAGGCATTGCCACCGCAGGATAAAGCCATACTGCCATGTTGATGGATGTACAAGTATGGGATCCTCTGCCAGCACTGTACCAAGGTGCTGAACCAGATACACAGACCCAGCAGCAAGTGTCTGCAGCTCCCCCTCCAGAATGGCATAACTTACCATGAATATGTAGGTGTCTGCCCACAATACCGGACACAGCTGCAGTCACTCTTGTCCCCCAAGACATCACTGTGAGCAAGAATGTCCACCTGACAGTACATGAGGACAGAAAACATCACAGTGTATAACAGTACACATGTCTGAATATCTCTGATAACAGCAGTACCATGCAGCTGAAGCAGCACAGACACAGTTACCTACAGTACACACTATCCCCTGCATAGTTTGTCCCTACATTGACAAATGATCAACGGATACCCTGCAGAAACAGTCTGTTACCTGTAGGTATACAACACAAAGGTCTGCACTGGAGTACAAACTACCTGGAATTGATCCATACTGGGCATGCTCACACACTTAGAGAAATAAAGGCACTGTCAGACAACAACATACTGAAAGGTCATACTGGTCATGCTCACACACACAAACAAATGAAGCCCAAGTCTGCAAACAACAGTGGACCATACATATCTGGCAGTTGCAGATGTTACTGCATACACTCCTCAGTATGCACCAGTCATGCTTTGCACACACAGTGGATAGGAATACAGACATATATCCAAGGACAACACACTATAATAAGCCAAAAGTAGACATACATAGATGTGTGGAAGAGAGTGACTGTGACAAGGAGCCATCCATTATGAGGCCAGTCCACCCAGCACACAGCCAAATGGCTACAACCACATGAGGTGTAAATGTCACTCACTGTAGACATTAACCACCAGTATCCGTCAGCATTACAGACTATGTGATGCAAGTGCTAGCTGTGCAACATAACTGTACAAGGAAGTAGTCATCTAGCAGCTGTATACACATACCTGTAGTATATAACCCTGTGTGTGCCTGCATGTGGTGTGTCAACCTCTAGATGAATGGGTTATGGCCCATGCACACACACTGCCCTCCCCATAGCCCTACTATGACAAGCCTGCTGAGGTTATCCACTTTGAAATACACCTTTGGGAAAAGTGTAGCCCAATACACTCCGTGGTACATCCTATAGCTGCATACTGTTGTAGTGTGATAAACTAGTTAGGTAGGAGTTCTAATCTCAGACATGGCAACTGTGTGTGTGTGTGTGTGTGTGTGTGTGTGTGTGTGTGTGTGTGTGTGTGTGTGTGTGTGTGTGTGTGTGTGTGTGTGTGTGCCTTTGTCTGTGTAGAGAGCAATATTTTTTAGGTTAGTTACACTCACTAGAATTCAAATGCCCTACTTTGGCAAGGCTGCTGATGTCATTCACTGTGAAATACACCTTTAGGAAAGGTGGAGTCCAGTGATCTCTGTGGTGCATCCCATAACTGTGTACTTCTGTAGTGTGGTAAACTAATTAGGTAGGAGTTCTAATCCCAAACATGGCAACTGTGTCTGTGTAGAGAGCAATGCTTTTAGGCTAGTCACACTCGCTCTAATTCAAATGCCCTACTTTGGCAAGGCTGCTGATGTCATTCACTGTGAAATACACCTTTGAGAAAGATGTAGCCCAGTAATCTCCATGGTGAATTCCATAACAACTGTAGTGTGATAAATTAGTTAGGTAGGAGTTCTAATCTGAGACATGGCATGTGTGTGTGTGTGTGTGTGTGTGTGTGTGTGTGTGTGTGTGTGTGTGTACGTGTCACTGTGTAGAGAGCAATGCTTTTTAGGCTAGTCACACTCATTACAATTCAAATGCCCTACTTTGGCAAGGCTGCTAATGTAATTCACTGTGAAATACACCTTTGGGAAAGGTATGGTCCAGTAATCTCCATGGTACATCCCATAACTGTGCACTGCTGTAGTGTGATAAACTAGTTAGATAGGTGTTCTTATCCCAGACATGGCAACTGTGTGCATGTGTCTCTGTCTGCATAGAGAGCAATGAGTTTTAAGCTAGTCACACTCACTACAATTCAAATGCCCTACTTTGACAATCTTGCTGATGTCATTCACTGTGAAATACACCTTTGGGGAATGAGTACACCCGTAATCCTTGTGGCGCATCTTATAACAGCTTAATGCTGAAGTGTGATATAGACCTCGGGTAGAGGTTCTATTCCCACACGTGGCAGTTGTGGATGTCTTTGTGTGTGCTTCTATGTCTGTGTAGGGAGCAATGCATTTTAGGCTAGTCACACTCATTACAATTCAAATGCCCTACTTTGGCAATCCTGCTGATGGCATTCACTGTGAAATACACCTTTGGGGAAAGAGTACTCCAGTAAGCTCCATGACGCATCCTATAACTGCGTAGTGCTGTAGTGTAATAAACTAGTTCTAATCCCAGACATGACAGGTGTTTGTGTGTGTGTGTGTGTGTGTGTGTGTGTGTGTGTGTGTGTGTGTGTGTGTGTGTGTGTGTGTGTGTGTGTGTCTGAGTGCGTGTCTGAGTGCGCTTGTGTGTGTGTGTGTGTGGAAGTGGGGGTGAGAGTGTAACAACTGGACTCAATGTGGAGCAGGTTTTGCAAATTTCTTATATAGTGGCCCTAGTATATATCACAATGTCCACCATACAGGGATAACAGACGTGAAATAACCGAGAGGCTGGGGTGCAAATCCATACCCCTACATGCGACATCAATGCCAGATGAACAAAGTTAGCAACCTAGGTATTACCCAGACAACACTTTCAACCCATGTCTCATACACACACACACACACACACACACACACACACACACACACACACACACACACACACACACACACACACTTGCCTAGGCAACACCTGCTATATTGGTAGTACCCCGCATATTGCCCACTGATAGTAATCATGGTATGATAGCACTGGACTACAGAGGGCATGACACCCTATCCATCAGTCCAATAGGCATGTACATGCAGACAGTGCACCTTCCCTATGTTCTTCAATGGACACCTGCAACGCCTGTGGCGCCATCAAATGTGACCCACAAAGGACATACCATGCCCGAAAAACATGCCTTGTATGGGCAGATGCCACTGACACCAGGGAATACCTGTATCATGCTATTAATGTAGGTGCAGGGTAAACCTGCTGTCCATTAACAGTTCCCAGCACATGAGGCCAGGCCTGGCACATCTGATGATAACAATATGTGTACACAACATCACCCAGACACCCCAGGTATGGTTCCACATGTCACTGCACATGCATGTGGGAGGTGTGCACATCCCAGACACTGTCCATGTCATGGACTAAGGAACACATTCATGGTAAGCAATGCACAGCATTGGCCACATGCAATAGTTACACAGGTGACTGGATGGTGAATACAATACCCACCTGTGTGGGCAAATCCAGACACTACACCCCTGAACCACACTGCAGACCATTGTCATGTGACCTGATGCCAAGGTATACCCATCACCTAGCCTTGTATAGCCATCTGGCACAGTCGACCACTACACACCAGTGAAGCAATGCAACCATGCATGTCAGTACTGGCACCCTGTGTCTGTGTGTGTGTGTGTGTGTTGTATGATGCCTATGATCAAATTCACACTAACTACAACCCTGATTGGCATACTGAAGCATGCTGTCTGATGTCAGACACCTCCATATACCCTTTGCCCATATAACCTCCATATGACCCCTGTGGTGCATGTGATGCCTGCATAGTACTGTGTTGTGGCAATCTAACTAGTGATGAGTTGTATTCCTGGCCCTGCCAAGTGTGTCAATGTGTGTGCGTCCCTATGAGAGTGTGGCTGTGTTGACGCTGACACCTGTTCATATGGACAGGAATGTGTACTACACCTACCATATATCTACCATATCACTGTTGCAGATGTCACTCACCATCACATATACGTTTGGAGGGCTTCTCAACATGTAACCAATGTGGCACATCCAATAACTCCATAAACATGTGATAGCACTACATATTTGTCAGGAGTTTGATATCCTGTACTGGTAGGTGTGTGACATGCACATGCTAATGTTTTACTCTCGCACCCCTCCCTGACTTATCTTTGCCTCTGTCTGCCTCTCTTACTCCTCTCTGGTAGATGTGGAGACCTACACCTGCTTTGCTTAGGCAGCAGCATGTGTATCATAAATGATGCTCATGATCAGCTGATGGCCTATGCATGAATTGCAGCCCTCCTCTAGCTGATTGCATGTGGAACAGCTGTGGTAACATTCCCATAGCCAATTGCATGGAAACACACTCCAATATCTAGGAACATCATGTTGGTGTTGGGGCTTTTCAGTCACTGTGAGCAGAAACTAGATCTGTTGTTTGGCAAACAGCATCACAGATGGATTTACCCTTAACAACATACACTGTGGAAACAGGCCAACACACAGGAGGGGATGTGCCTGACTTGACTACAGACTGTAAGTGCTGCTATACTGCAATTGGAGTAATGTTGGCTTAACAGGGTGTGTGTGGATATGGTTGTCCTAAATGTATTAATACCTGTCATGTTAGTGCTATGTTTATGAGAAAAACCCTATCCTAAGGGTCATCTGCAGACTGGGCAGTTTGTAGTGCCTTTTGTTTCATGTGTTAACCCCAGAGCACCTATCTGTGAACTGCAGAAGGCAGTGTGAGGACTGCAGTCTTTAGATGGTGACAGCCGTGAGAGTTACAGACTTCATATCCCTCATAGGACATATGTTGCAACAAACCCTGTTACAACAGTAAATGTATGATGTTATCACAGCAACATATCAATATTGGCCCTGTGTATGTGCTTACAGCCACAACTCTGTCAGCCTTTGGAAATATGTCATGCATTAAGAGGTGCATATATACTGTACACCGTAATTAGTGCCATCATATCTGATAACAAGCCAGTAATATATCAGACTGCTACACACGTTATGTACAGTAGGGGTTATATTTGATGACATAACCTGGACATTCTGGGGTTGTTTGTACTTTAGTGAGGTCTGTGTACTTTTGGTGAATGTCGACAGTGTGTGTATTGTTAATATGTACCTTGGCCTGTGTACAGACTGTGGTAAATGTCATTGTTCTTGGTCCTGTTCTATGTGATGTTACATGCTGCTCCACTGTATGTTACCCTATCAGCTTACATATTTGTAGGGCCAAACACACACATGAACCATACCACAGACAGGCATTGGACCACACTGTGTAGTGGCCCTGTATATGTAGGGTTAGTGTGTGAGTGGCACATATGAGGATGGTGTTGAACAGACAGTCCGTATACTGTAATATTACGCTAGCTTACCATATGTGGCTGTGGCTGTGTTCACATTGGTTGTGGTTGTGCACTTTTACACATGTGTCTGTTGCTCTGTGCTGTGACATGCCTGTAGAGCCTGCTATATATGCAGGTACATGTGTATTCCCCCCATAGGAAATGTAGGCCAGTTTTGAGCCAGTCTGCCTGTAACCTGCACAGTGCTTTGTTATATGCCTAGCAGATTAGTGTACTTACCCATTGAGATATCATGTCCAGATACTTGCCAGATGTACTGCTGCCAGGCCACCATAACAGTCATGTATGTCAGACAAAGCAGTGGGATGCTGTACAGATGTATGTCAATAACTAGTTGTTAGTATGTGGCCATAGAACCTCTGTACCAGCGGTTATTATGTGTCAGGAAAGACAGGGGTGTGTGAATGCATAATCTATGGGGGCAAATGTATACCAGTAGTTACATGTTATACCCATCTATATGGCCATTAACATCCACATTGTCGGGCTTGGTCCACGTGTCTTGCACTAAGGGGTTCTGTCTACACCTCTGGACTCTCCAGAGTGTGTCAGACTGTCCACATATATTGGCCATATCTCTGCTGTAGTCCACAGGAGCCTTACTGTGCTAGCAGTGGTACTGTACTATAATGTCCTTAGGATATCTGTCAGTAGCCAATGGCGCACATGTTAAAAGCAGATGTGACCTTCCACACACACCATGTCTGTGAAGACTATCCCTATTACAGTAGCAATAGTCTACAAATATACCTGCAATACATACCTGACATCCCCTTGCACAACAAAGTTGGGTCTATTGGAGCTGAGGTAGGGCTCCACTCCATGTTTAGGACATATGGTGAACATATATGTATACATAATTATCGATATACCTGTATAGATATATACACATATACATATCAACATACATATATGGATATGTATATGTACATATATATATATATATATATATATATATATATATATATATATATATATTGGTATTAAGTCTTCATGATTACATATATATTTAAATTTTCATTAATCTAATAGTTCAGTTCCATAGTTTAGTTATTGGTAAAACTAGGGGCTATATAACAATAATAAATTTACTTATAAGTATGTATTTATAATATAGAAGTATTAGCATTGCTTGTTATATATTTACACCTAGTGGTATATTTGGGTAAGATTATAATTTGGAGGTTTTCTATGTTGGGTTTTTGGGCACAGCACTTGTTATTCTGTCAGACACATAAATGTGTTTTAATAATAGCAGCTGCTCCTTTAAATATAAGCAGTAACTATTGGATATAATCCGGGCCTTTGCAGGGATATTTCGCACACTGAAGACGCTGAGAGCGAAACCGGCCACCGGTCTGTGTATCTGTGGGCAGATTTGCCAATAAAACAGTTGAACTTTCCTGCTGTTATATTTTTCTTCATTTTTCGAGTGCTGGAACGATTGTGGATTATATATATATATATATATATATATATATATATATATATACACATATACATGCATATACAGAGCAATGTATGACTACACATGTACAGATAGAGATATATATGCACATATATGTATGGATATCTACATATATATATTGAGAGTAGTAGGTATATAAGAATAGATATGTATGCACATACAGTTATAGACATCGACATATATACCAACGAAACTAGGGATATCTGTCTATATAGGATGTGCATACATATATATATATATATATATATATATATATATAGTTAGTATTAAAATGTCGGCGCAGCATTGTGCGCCTATGAACTATTCGAACAACAGATGTTTGAATAGTTCATATGTGTGCCAACCAAGTAATCGAATGGAACATTTTTGAATGGTCTGTGCATTCACAAATATAATGTTTGATGATGTACAGGGATTGCTGTACAGTGCAGTAAGGGAAATTCATCCCTTTCCTCACTGTAGTGCGTTCCCAGAGTTGGAATATATAGTTAGGGGGGTATGGGGGAGGGGGGTGCAGGGCGGCTTGTCCCCTGCATAAACGGGATGTTAGGTTTCCTAGTTAGGGAGTTACGGGAAGGGGGGATTGCTGTTAAGTGCCAAAAATGTCATGTTCGACATTTTCGGCAATAACAGCTGTTTTTTCAACATTAGTGATGTTAGGTGATGTGCACTTTCGGTGAACCACTTTGCTCATAAGTGCCATTTTTCTTTTCACTTTCGAGATTTTTATAGTAATCCATATATATATATATATATATATATATATATATATATATATATATATATATATATATATATATATATATATATATCTATATACATATATATATATATATATCTATATATATCTATATACATATATATATATATATATATATATATATATATATATATATACACATATATATGTTGCACTATACAGATGTGTATACAGACATATGTATGAGTATACATGTGTATGAACATGTAGATATATATAGACATATTATATGTATATAACCATATTCCTGTCATGTGTAAATCTGATGGTTGTGTATACCCTTCCAGATGTATCTCACTGTATGTATCTGCTATGTGTACATTATGATAAAACAACATATGTGATGCAACAGTCATATTAATAACAAGCACTACACAATTTAGGAACTGAAGGCAATTGTTCAATAATACTCAATATGTGTATTGACAGATATATTGGAAAAACAACAACTGTTTTCACAGTGGTCATGGCATAGTGGTTAAGTGTTGTGACTATAGTGTACAGGGTCCTGGGTTCAAGACCTGCAAGAGCTGCTCATTTTGTTGCTGGGCGAAACAAGGGCTGTTGGATACTGAGTGGTTCAGGCCGTTTTAAGCTGGTCTGTGCAGGTTTGCATGAAGCTAATTTTTGCTAAGCTGTGGGTAAATGTACAGGTGATTACACAATGTAGACTTCGCTTACCAGTGCACAAATCAGCTCAGCTGTAATATTGCAGCAATGTTGATACTTGCTAAGCATGGCGTAGCCCTGGTAACCAGGTCACACCACCTAATCTGATAACACAGCAGGGTAATGACATCTGTAATAAATGTATGTAATGCCATGTACAATACATGCGCCTGTGTGCTGTCATTAGAGTAGCAAGGGGTGTGAGTGTCATGTGTGGGACACAGATGTATATTAGGCCTGTACAGCACTGTTATCCATGTGAATGTGTTACTTACAGGGGTAGTAGCTCAGGGCACATGCTGTCACACTGGCATGTAGTGTATCATGGCAGTACTAATGTTGACAGTGCTTACCCAGGCAAGAGCAGAACGCTAAATGTAGTACTGACAACAGGCACACTTGCAGGCATAGCTGGACACTGAGGTCTCCCTGTCGTATCCCTGGTGTGTGAGCTGTGTCACAGTATATACCCCTTACTGGGTAATGATCCATCATGTGGAATGTAACTGTAGACTACCGTCTGTACAGCACATGTTAGTGAGGGCTTCTGGCATACTTATTGTTGTCAAATGTCTATCTGTCAACACACTCATCCTACTGCATAGCTACTTGCCATGCTGATGACTGTCAGTCCCTGTACAGATGTGCTGATGGCAGCTATCCAGTTGGGATATATACAGGCAGCCTAAGCTTGATTGACACTGACATGTCTGCCCAGCTGTGTAAGAATTGGCACACATAAGAGATGTCACCCTTATGCACCACATGCCATGGGTACCTCCACTTCACTACCACAATCAACAGAACATGCTTGGGTGCAGGTTTCCATCACAGACACTAACCATATGTTGTAATGCATGTTGCATACATGTCAACATGATCACCTCAGTGGCCAAGTGAAGGAGGCACATGGAGGATTGGTTGATGCATGTCGTTCTCACCCTGAGGGTCACCACAGTAGTGTCTGTCAATAGATTGCCTGCTGCCACCTGGCAGGTGGCAGGATACCACTGTACACACAACCCCTACACAACCTATCTCCCTTTGACAATAGCTAGGTACACAGCTATGACCACCTGCAGCGATGCACCCATGTACTGACACATGTGTATATGTGCATGACTGAGTATAGCAGTTTCTGTGTGTTAGCACACCTGTACTTGGGAATTCCATGACGGCCTTCATAACCAGTGCAACACCCATTGTCATAGGCAGTTGTGGCTGCTGCTGTATGGGAAATTGCATGTACCCTGTTAAGCTCCTCCCCATACTGGCTACATGAGCCTTGCAGTGCCAGCACAACAGTGTCTTACAAATGGGTTGATAGGCATGGGATACCCATTGTGTTCTGGCATGTGTGTGTAGTTGTGCATGTCCGTATATCTGTAGGGTACCGCATTCTGAGGCCACATACTCCTATTACAATACCCATTGTTACACAGTAGTACAGATAGTGTTGTTGCTGCACATAGGTGAGGCATGACAATGCAACACCCTACTATGCGTGTGGCATATACATTCGATGCATATCCCTGTAGTACCACTGTTGGGGCATACTATGGGTTGTATCGCAGTCATGGCCAATGTGTGATGGTGGGTATGGCAGAGTGTTATCATGGGTTGTAGGGAGTACAATATCCACTGGGGGATGTGGGTGCTGTGTACACTGTCATTACACCAAGGTACACCCAGTATTTGTCCCATGTACCACGTTATGGTTACCACTGTCACCGTCAACCATACAGGTATCTGATACCACAATCCAAGCTAGTTATGCATATGCTGTGTGCAGCCTACCTGTAACACATTGGACACACGCTCAGGTTAGTTAGCAGCGATAGGCCCTGGTATCTTGTATGTGTGTCTGCCTGTTATGTGTCTGTTAATGTGTATATGAAGGTATGTCACATTACGTATTGTCCATATACACCCATTACATCCCCCATTAGCATATTGTACATGTCTGGGGATGTTCTGCATGTAACATGTAACCTGAGACACACCTCACCCTAAATGCTGTGTGGTGTGTGCAATGTAAGCTACACACTTTAGTATCACTACATAGCTAGGTAGGGTGGTCTAGTCCCAGTGTTGTCAAATAACAGTGTGCATGTATGTGAATGGGTCTACATGAGGTTGCAGGGTATACATGCCTCAGTGGGCACCTGTCCATGTGGTACAAGCAATAACCGTTTTAGTAACCTGTGACATGTTCAACTGTCCCCCAGATATGTCACAGCCATGGTGTCACCACAGTACCACACCCCGTTGTGGAATATGACTGAAGACCATCCTCATGCTGACACATATACACCTACAAGACAAATGGATGACATTATAGAGACCACAACCAACCAGTGTTACTAACAGCTATAGTGCATCATTGATGGATGGCTACACTACCTGCCATATATGCATTACACTTTACTCCTTACAACATGTTACATTGCAGTACTGTGGTACAGTGTAGTACAGTCACCCTGTGCATCAGAACCATATTAGCCTGTCCCTGCATTGATGGTATGGATGACAGGGATTTGGCACAGGTATCATCATATGCACAGGGCATCCTTGTGCTGACACTTGTACACCTACACCACAGATGGATATCATTATAGAGACCACAACCAACCAGTATTACTAACAGCTATAATGCATCATTGCTGGATGGCTACACTACCTGCCATATATGCATTACACTTTACTCCTTACAACATGTTACACTGCAGTACTATGGTACACTGTAGTACAGTCACTGTGTGCATCAGAACCATATTAGCCTGTCCCTTTATTGATGGTATGGATGACAAGGATGTGGCACAGGTATCATCGTATGCACAGGGTGTGATGTTCGGTTGCCAGAGGCCGAGGGTGGGCCATACATTTGACACCATGTGTGTGGGTGAGGGGTGTACTGCAGAGAGCTGAGCATAGTGTGGTGGTGTGTGTAGGAATGGGGTTGCCCTAGGTCTGTATGTATAGCGTGTGGGTATGCATGCACACAGTTCTGCCATGTGGCTGCCCTACAGAGGTGTTTATGGACAGCTGCAGACAATACCTGGCAGGGTGTGCAGTTCACTACCTCCAACCATGGACATATGGACTGTGCCTGCCAAGGGTTCCATGGGCACATCCAGGTACAGGCCTTGATGTGCTACTCTCACCTGCGTATGAGATATGTCCACTGGTACCAGATCCCTCCTGGGACTGGCCAGAACCACGTGCACTTGGCCTGCTGTAGTGTGGGCAGTATTCCACCCCACACTGCCCAGGCTGGTACTGCCTCTATGGGAGCCCCTTGGTGTCCTAGCACATCCACGTTGACTGACAGCTGTTGGTGTTGCTGGCCTACGTCCATGCGGCTATCACTGCATTCCCATCACATGTTCAAGATGGACAGATAACAGTCAATGAGGGCCATCATCTCACCAGACTGTCTATCCATGAACTCAGTAGTTAATGTATGGATGGCACCAGCCACTTCACAGGCATTGTCACTTGCAGATGTGAGAGCATCCCTCTGCAGCCTCAGGCCCTGTCTGGTGTAACATTCTATACGTGCCTGAGCCTCCAGGATAGCCTGAAACATACACCTGCTGGTACCAGCTATGCCGCCTCTGCCAGTGGCATGATGTCCAGCGGCCCTACCACGAGCACTCTGGGACATCTGCCTATATGGTGCCCTGCCACACATCTGGCTATGCCTGTTGTGACCAGACACAGTAGGCATGGTTACCACACTTTCCTATGAACTGTCACCAAATGCCAGCTGTCCCTCCGCTGTGGTGATTGGTGATGGGGTATGTATAGGCACTGAAACTGTGTGCGGGGTTTGGGTGGCTAAAACGGGGATGTCAAATGTTGGTGCAGTCTTGGACTCTGACAACCCCGACCTGTGCCTCAACAGTATCATCTTCGGTGTCTGTATCTACACCAACATCAGACTGCATGCATCAGGGACCCTGACCCACCTCGTCATATGTGGGGGAAACAATAAAAGCATTTTAAAACCTGTACAGCATTGTCTAACAGTAACACACATACACACACACACACACACACACACACACACACACACACACACACAAGCACACACACACTCCCTCACACATGCACACATGCACACACACACACGCACACACGCACACACGCACACACACACCTCTGTAATACCTACCTGTCCATGGTTTACAGACAGTCCCACGTATATGTCCATGCGGTACCCCATCCTGCATCACACTTGTTAACACGCACGCATTGATACCACTCATTAATATATCAGTACTCTAAATGCCTACACAAGCTGTCACAATGCAAGACCTGTTACAACATTACCTGCCTGACCTGTGTGTAGTGGTTTTACATGGCCTCACTGCTGTCTTTCAGCATGCATCCTCTGTATGTCCGGACATCATGAGCATGGCCCCTATATTTGTGGGCTACTATGTTCTATCCATAATATCATGCACTGGTGTGTCATGTGTATGTCATGCTCAGTACATGCCAGATGTGCTGCTCATTCAGCCTATTATGGGATAACTGTAATATTTGAATACACTCCCTGGTGTTGACTAGTACTTCCCTAATGCATCTGTAGTGCTGCATACATGGGTTGTAGGTGACCTCTCTGCTGAATGCGATATTAAGGGTGTACCTGGTGTCTACCTTCCCTCTCGATGCCTGTTCCATGCTGCAGACCATATTATACTATCAGCTGTCCTGTGATTACACACATGACAAGTATTCCTGGTGTGTAATGTGGCAGTCCATATACATGTACTGCATGATCCTAGAGGGAGGTACTGCTGTATAAACACCCCACAATCACACATGTGCATACATGGTCAGCCACACAAACACACACACATGCACATAAGCATCCTACATGCATCAACCTCCCTCCACTTCACCAGAGTGACCCTACAGGCAAACTAACTACCCACCAGGATGCACACACACACACACACACACACACACACACACACACACACACACACACACACACACACACACACACACAGGTGAGGTTGCACAATGATAGTACACACAGTCTCCTTTTACCCCTCTGTCGACATGCATAACATATGGTACCCGTCAGCATGCAGTGCAGTTATAGTCAATTCATGCTGGCAACAGTGTACATGTGTGTGATGCATGTGCTGTGTCACTAGGTGAAGCCCCTGCCCCTGGATACCACTGTGCCCATGAACATGGTAATTCTGTGCATCTATTCTGAACCCTGCCATGTGCTGTGCCCCACACCTCACAGGTGTACAGCCCATTGTTGCATGTGTACTACTGTGTTGGTTATGTCAGCTTTAATGCTCACAGCTCCTATGTATTTCAGAAACACATACCTGGTATGATATGTGGACAGATGTAATTTGTGAATGCCTGATGTCTGATGCACAGCTTTCAACATCAGTGGACCATGTATGACCAATCCAATACTCTTACACTGACAACCATCAGATCATACCATGGCTATGGGGAGTGCACAAACATTTATTGATTTGACACACCCATCCTTGATCTGCCATGGGAACACAACACCGCATATCTTAGCAGTACATGAGCCAGATATGTGACATATGTCCTGTACTTTCACATGCAGTGTCTATGGAATGTGTTAGGTGTGCGGATGCTGACCGACATGCATACACACCGTGTGGGCATATGTGTGCACACCCTTATCATGATGGTTTGTCGCACCTGTTGTTGTGTGTACTACAGCAGTCACTACTCCTGGCAGGGGTATAACAGCGTGAGCCATCTGCATTTGCCAGTGCATGTTCAGTCTGCCCTACACATGTCCCTCTATTTTGCGTGATTGTAAGATCTACTCATGTGCACATCCCTTGGTGTTCACACACTGCCGTCACTACTGCTGTGGGGGTAGGGTTATGGCTGCCTCAGGTCCTAAAGCTGACTATGTACAGATACAGCCATTCTTAGCATCCTTAGGATCCCTGCTGCAGTGTACTGGTATGTCATGCTGACACCCTTCCCCCTCCTTCAGTCTTTTTGTAGATGCAGGACGAGTAAGCCCTACATGTGTGTGTCACTTTGCAGTGTCCCATACACTGAACATCACATGATACAGCCTAGTTCCAGCTGATAATGTGGGCCACTGTAGTGCCTTATGCCATAGTGTATCTTTGCAGTGGTTGCCATTGTCCTACAGGTATACACATTGGTGTTGCACTGTATATGGGTGTTGTTCCAAACATGTCCCTACTGTAGGCCATTTCTGCCACCATTATGTTACTCCCTGTGGACACATTCTGCAATGACAGGATGTTAGTTATCATGCAGGTGTCTGACATACCCTTCCCATACCCCATCATGGTCACCCCTGTGATGCCATGCATTTCAGCAACAATACATGTGCATGTACAGCATGCATTATGGGTAGGTGTGTTAGATTGGTGCATGGCATATACCATAGCCATTACATGTCCAGTGTATTGGCAAGCATCTACATAAACCATACTCACCAGCTACAGGCTGCTGCCTTGGTGGTATCCCAGAGAGACCTACATAAGAGGGTGAGAAATGCATAGTAAGTGGCCACAACTGTGGCTGTGCTACAGGGTGGGTTCAGTATTACAATACATCAACAGTACATTTCCACAATACTACCGCATAAGAACATCTGTTTATCAGTACTATGCAGCAACAAAATATATATATGACATGTCAGATATGCATGAGCCACCTGTACCGATACAGATGTATATGCAACAGTCATCTATGGATGTGGCCTGTGGCATTACCTGCACACTCCTCGGCCGGTGTGTGCCACCTCTACAAAGGTGTCTGGTGGTTGTTGTGTGTTCGGATGGGCAGGTGCCACAAGGCTGGCCAAGATTTCCTCCACACATGTCGGGGGGGGACAGATGGCATGGCTCCCCCCTGTGGTGAGCTGACCCTCCCAGACAGCAGCAGCATGCTAACAGGCATTGTGAAGCAGGTCAGAACAATGATGCCGGACCTGCACATAACTGCAGTTGTACAGTCCAACATCACTGACCCTGTGGACTAGGTCATTACAAAGGGCGGTCTGCTCCTGCTGATCAAGGGTGGATTGGCCAAACAGGACAGGGGAGTGCTGGATTACATAGGTAAGCACTACTTCATTTTCAGCAGCTGAATACGATGGGAGCCATGTATGTGACATCTTGTCTGGAAGACATAAAGATGGAAACAGGTCTGTGCAACTCACACAGCAAGGTTACCACAGTTCTTAATACACATCTCTGTCACCCCCCCCACCATATCAACAACAACAAACTGTACACACAACTCATTAGGTATGGCTATAGGGTACCTATCAGTGGGACAGATATTGTATTGTACCACACTTTATGCTATGTGTTTGTTGCCATGTTCCCTGTGTGGACACTATCATTGCTGGCCTGTTACAGACTATTCACCTGTGTGCCATTGTCAGGGCCACTATGGTTCTATATATGCCTTTGGTATGGATGCTTTGTGGTTGCTGCACATCTGACATTATGTGTTATTGAAGATATCTATGCATGCTGTTGGACATGTTCCAGGATTGTGTAGACTATTACTACCAACATATGTTCTATAACAGTGACACAATAGCATGTATATGTACTATTGCCCAGAGGAACCACCTCTCCAAATCCATCTGCCCATGTTACCTGGCCACATCACATGTGTGTCCCAACCTGGGGCCTCCTTATGTACTGGTCCAGCAATACCATCAGGTGGAACCAACCCATGGACGTTGTCCCCCCCAAGGGCACACACACACATGTTCCTGTCCCCTGATGTCAGGTCCAGGGTCTGTTCCATAACAGTCTCTACAGACACATGTGGGATGTGCTACATCACTCTGAGGCACCCAGTACACATTCGCAGGGCCGACATGCTCCTCCTGCTCAGCCTCCAGGCCAGGGCCCTTCAGGACGTAGACTGCTTTTGTGAGTAGAAGAGGGTGGGAGGCATGTTCCCATTGTGTCCATATTAGGGCCCATGGGGCATCCACGTTACATACCACACACACCATCCAGGGTGTTTACCAGCCACATGTGTCACATACCACCCCTCTAGACTCCTCTATATCTACCAGCTTTAACCACCTCCACAACTATATCAGCCATACTTACCCATATTCCCATTCCATACTTCACAGACAAGGGCAATGTGGTCTCAACAAGGGGTTCACATGTGACATACCTGTCCATGTTGCACACACTGACAGCTGTAGATATCTGTGTGTATTGCTATGTGTGCTGTTTTCTCACACATAGCATGCAGCACTGTGGTAGTAATATAGGAAATATGTATTTACACACATATATGTTTGGTGGTATATGTAGGGCCAGATTGCAGGTAACCCTATTACACACCTATGGCATTCCTGCATGCTACAATAAAGATTAACCTGAGTATTCTGCAAGGGGCGGGCTGTGGATCCCACGTGTCCATCATAATGACATTACTTCTCCCACCAGCTATTGGCCACGTAATATACATGCTTCCCATTACACAGCACACACTATGATGGCTTACATCTTATCAGTCAGTGCTGCTCTGCACAGTTGAGGGGTATGGCCCACTACCCACAGGGATGGACTCTATTGTCCTTAGCAGTTGTTCAGCTGAACATCATTACAACAATGCCTGAAGGCACATATAAAGCATTCCACATCATCTACCTCATTATTATGGACCAAGTACTATGGTCAATTACATACATATATACTTCACATACCTGTTCTCGGACTGAGACTCTTCTAGAGTGTTTGATATTTTCTTTTTTTTTCCTTATACACTCTCTCTCTCTCTCTCTCTAAGTCTCTCTCCAGTAAATGGAATGAGCTGCTTTGCATAGATTGCAGCATGGTATTTGTAGGTGATGCACATGATCAGGTGATGGCCTCTGCACCAATCAGTGTCCTCCACTTGCTACCTGCATGCAGCATGCTGTGTAGTACTTCCAATTACCACTGTCATGGCAACCAACTACTCTAAATCCCTACATCATGTGGGCGTGGTCCCTTTACCTTTCATGTATGATGGACATCCTTCCTGTTTGTGGGCATCAGTGTTACAGAAAGCAGGTAGCAATATCTCTTACAGGAGAACCTGCACACTCAGGCCAGCTACATATTTGTAGGAGGTTCCAGAACTACAGAGTGTGAGTAGAGTTGTTGTCTGCATTGTATAGCACTGGTGTTACAGGGTTTGTGTGTACATACTAGTTTAACTTGGAATGCAATCTGTCTGCATAGCTCTCAACTGTAGGCCTATCCTCTTGATGGCCAGAGGTGTGCCTATTATGTTTTGTCTGTCCACCACACAGGTCTTGTGCCAGATATATCACTGGCAGTGTGTGTGTTGAATGCTATCAGTACATGGCTACATTCATGTGTTTTTCTAACTTCATATTCCTGACTAAGGGTATGTTGCAGACTATCCTGTAACACCAGCAACTTGCTTAGTGTATGGCAACAGTTTTACACATATGGGCCTGTGTTCCAGCCTCTGTCCTCCACCTACATACCAGGCTTTGTACATATGACATGCTGTCAGGGGTTATGTAGTGGGCTGTGAGTATGTCATGCTGCCATTCCTGCCATCAGTCCACTACTGTTGTGTCCCCCACACATACTGTGGGTTTGGGGCCATATATTTGTGGGCTTCGCCTACACAATACATGTGTGCCCTTATGCACTCCAGAGGCCAGTGTATTTAACGGTGGTATATGGCCCTGTATAATTGAGTCTAGGGGGGGTTCACCATAACTAACCTAGGCTGTTACATGTGGGGGTATCAGGGGTAAGCTGCCTTAAGGTATCTGGATGTACATTACCTACAATCCAACTTGAGTAAATGCAGGCCTATTGCCTCCTGCCATACAGACTGTTCTGTTGGTCAGTGTGATTGTGATGGTGTCTGTTATGCCTTGTTGTGTAGCAAGTACATCCCATTGTGTCAGCTGAGGACTTTACCCCCTAGGGATTGTGTACAGAGTGTAGATAGGGGCTGCTGAATTATGCATCTGCATTACTTACTGTTGATTGTTCAGTATCGTGTGACCAAGTCTGTCTTTACTATTGTACTACATGAAGGCCTTGGCCTGGACAGCAACATATGTAAACCTTTCCAAACTACTGTATTAGTATAACTGTTTCACAGTTGCATTACTCTGTTTATATGGATGCCGGTGTTTAAACAGCTATATGACATGGCATGTACAACTGTAATAGCACAAAAATAAAGCTTTGCCATGTATGCAAACCTGTGTGTGGTGTTATATCTCTTGACCTCTCTGTGGGTATATGTTCCAGGCAACGATTGTCATTTGTATGGGTGGCTCATACAGTGTTCAGTTGGTAAAGTGGTAACTGTAGGTGTAGTGGCTGTTCCATATGTGTGCACATTCTACATATGTATCTCCCTATACATATCTCTGCGTGTGTATGTGTAGTTACATATATATATATATATATATATATATATATATATATATATATATATATATATATATATATATATATATATATATATATATATATATATATATATATATATATATATATATATGGGAGCCAAACTGTACTGCATGATATGTTACTGATACCAGCCTGACATCATACAAGTGGGATGGAGTATTGTTAACATCTTGTGCCTATGTCGCGTCAGGTCCTGGTTATGGGATCTGCAACAGTTGGTAGTGTATTGCAGGGCAGATGTGTTTGGCTGTGGGGGGAATACCTAACTGTACAAGACGTATGTTGTTTGGGGCCTCTCAACACCATTAACGGTACATGTGGACATTTATGCTTTTGTTATGTTCCCATTTATATCTGTAGATGTCTGTCCATATATTCCTGTATATATATATATATATATATATATATATATATATATATATATATATATATATATCTGCTTACATATATATATATATATATATATATATATATATATCTATTATATATATATATATATATATATATAGAGAGAGAGAGAGAGACATATGTCTACATCTATATGTATATATATATATATATATATATATATATATATATATATATTACATATATAGGTGTGTTATATCTATTTAGATATTAATATATATATACACACACACATACATCTACATGTTGGAATACATTTCCTGTACTGTTGATTGACTGGGCTGGATGATATGTTTGTGAAACCTTTAGGGTTGTGTATATCAGACATGGCTTAGTGGTAAATCACTTTGGCTATGATGTGCAGGATCCTGAGTTTGTGACTTCTAGAGGTTGTTTATTTTGTTGCTGGGTAGAACACGGGTCATTGGATACAGAGTTAGTGAGGCACTTTTAAGCAGTTGTAAGTGGGTTTGCGCCAGTTTGTGTGGAGGTAAGCACTGCTAACTTCTGGTTACAGTTTCTTATACTCAGCTTCTAAAATGCTTAATCTGTGTAGGCATTGCATACCCCAGCGCAAATGGCTTAAACCCAGTTACTGCTGCTTAAAAGTGCTTACTCCCACTTACCCCGCGTTAATTTTTTTAAAAGAAATGAAAAAAGGGTTGATAAGAAAATAGTGAAAAAGGGGCACAAAGAGGGAAAGACAGTAGGGAAAATAGCTAGGGATGTGTAGGAATGGTGTAGGGAAGGTCCATAGCTGCCCATTTCTTCTACAGCAGCAGCAGCTGTGCATATACACTGAATTTGAAGGTAGATTTGGACACTCACACCCCTGAGAGAGGAGTGAGGACAACAATAATATGTTGTAATGCCAGTTAGACCAGATTACACGTGTCTAGTGGAAACATGTGCGAAATGGACAGCTATGTATGGGCCGTGATCTTTTTTGGGCGACAGATTGCCCATTTTTTTACAGGTAAGAGTGGGATGTTGAGGAGGGATAGTAGGTATATTTGGTGAAGTAGGTTGGGTAGGTTAACAGACAAGACAAACAAGATGCATACAGGGGTGGTATATGACACATGTGGGGGCTACACACCTTGATGGGGAGGGGTGTTGGGAAATTGGAAGTCCATGAGCCCCCTAGTAGAAACAGTGGGACTAAGGTCCCCACACATGGGCAGTTACTACTGCACCTTCACAGCTCTGAAGGTGGCTGTGCTGGGGTCTGAGTCACATAGCCAGGCCAACCCTCTAGTCATGACACATGGCCCTCGAGCTGGCATAGCAGATCTCCAACCACCCTGCTAAGCACCATGACCTGGCCCTGGTGACGGGTCCATGCCTGCTCCCAGCGATGAGCTCCATCTCCTTAGGCATTTCCACCCGAAGGTGATGCAGGACCAACAGACGAGGAGGTCCCGTGTTGGGCCCCAGACATGCTGGTGCCTGGTGCCACGGCCAGCTGAGGTGGGATAGGTGGGTCCGCTGGGACTGGCCTTCCCAAATGTGCTACAGTATTTAAATTTTATCAACATATGTGGGTTAGTAATAGTCAGCACATTCCAGGGTTAGGTATACCAGCATGCATAGATATTCCCATTAACCCAGATACCAGATACGGAACAGTTGCATAGCAACCAGAACACATGCATATATGGGACCACAGTGGTAATAACAACAGCATGCAAGTACATTGATGGCACCATGCCACCAATGTTGGAATAGTTCAATATAACACATGCATGGAAGCAGATTTAAATAATTATCAACCAATAGGACATTGTCCCAGCAGAACAGTGAAGCCATTACATACCGGTTGAGGTGGGAATGCAGTTTATTGTTGGAGATATGGTGGGGGGGGGAAAGATGTCAATTAACAACTAGTATATTCCTGTAGTCCACATTACGTTCCTAGTCAGTGTTGTTATCTGTACCTTACAAGTATTACTACACTACCCTATAGCCTTAGTTTGGACAGTGATATGGCTGTCATCATAGTTATACATGAACTGGTTTTACCTGCAGTATACACCTCTTACCCATTATACCTGTGGAGGAAATGTTTGTTAACACTAACTAACTGTTTTCTAGACATAATCCCAGATTCCAGGTTGATGTTGTGCACATAGCTGTCCATCTCTTTCTGCACAGACTCTGGCCATGTCTTGACCACATGCAGGTGAACTGGTACATATCTAGACTATTGCCCTCTTCAACCTTTAGTGACTTACCACACACGTATACAGGCTTTCCTACATAGTTATATTATGTAGCACAGTGTGGGTGACAGTGATCAGTGATACTTTATTATTCAGAGCAACTGCAGCACTCATAATTCCATACAATACCAGAGGAAACAGTACCAGTACAGGGTATCAAGCTTTTTATTTCTCAGCACAGTGTTCGTATCTGACGTACCTGTGGGAGCAATGTTTGTTGGCACTACCTGAATGTTGAGACACAAAGTATCAGATTACACATTAGTGTTATGCACAGACATCCCACTCTGTTACTGTACACACTCTGGACACAGCTTGACAACATGGGGGTGTAGATAGGGCATACTTGGCTTATTACTCTCATATCAATTTCAGGAGTTGCTAGAGTTGACAGGTTTGCTCTCATAGATGTATGACAATAAGTTGTATTCCCTGTTTGCTCCCTAAACATATGGGATCATCCCACAGACTTCCCTGGGGGACAGGGGGACAGGCAGTATATATGGGTCCATATACTAGACATTCTGGTGGGGTATGATTCTGTATGCAGCCTACTTCCAATCCCTGGATTCAGACCATGGCTGTCTGCTACAACTTAAACACTGTCAATCAGAGTTGTGTGTGCTATATAGATATTGCTGTATATCTCCTATCTGGTTTCTGTCTTATAATTCTCCTGTGGTTTTGCATTCTGACCTTGTATTACAACACTCTTATACAGGATTTCCTAGACAGTTATATTTTGTAGGGCAGTGTGGGTGACAGTGATGAATAATACCTTATTATTCAGAGCAAATGCATCAGTCATAATGCCATACAATACCAAAGTAAATAGTACCAGTACAGGGTATCATTCTTGTATTTCTGGGCACAGTACTGGTATCTGACAGACCTGTGGGAGAAATGTTTGTTAGAACTACTTTAACGTTGCCACACACAGTACCAGATTCCACATTACTATTATGCACATACATCTCACTCTGTTACTGTATACACTCTGGCCACAGCTTGACAACATGGGGGGTGTAAATGGGACATACATGGCTTCTTACTCTCACAAGGTTTTGGGAAGTTGCTTGTGTGCCAGCTTTGTTCTCATAGATGTGTGTCAATCAGTCATATTTCCTGTTTGCTGCCTATACGTCTAGGATCATCCCACTGATTTCTCAGGGGGACAGGTTGACAGATAACATATATGGGCCACTTTACTGGACATTCTGGACATATCTGTACAGTTGTGGGGTACAATTCTGTATGCAGACTGCTACCACTGCCAGGATTCATACCATGGCTGTGTCTACTAAAAATACAACAGTTCACATCTCAGTTGGATGTGCTATTCAGGTTTTGTTGTCTGCCTTTTCCCTGTTTTCTGTCTATGTGTCTCTCAGTTGTATTAAATGGCCTCTGGGGATTACACCAGTAATATACAGGCATCCCTACACATTCTATTTATGATGCACAGTGTGGGTAACAGTGCTTAATACAACAGTACTGTTATGTGATTGCAAATCTACATTACAATATGATACCAGAGTATACACATGCAGTCCAGCAGTTAGACCTTTATTGTCAGGCTATTACACTTTTATTTACATACAAACTATATGAGACTCTTCCTGCCATATTCTCTGGTGTATGCAGTACTTGCCTTAAACAATACAGGTTTTACACAGACAATTCATTTACTACTACTTTTAGATTTATTTCCTATGACAGTACATGCAAGAGTATTACTGACCTGCCTCACATCGCAGCCTCTCCAGGTGACTTTCCTGGGCCTCCTGGAAGACGACCCACTAACTTGCAGCTGTGGAGGACATAAGAGGAATATTTAGCCATACCTATCCATGATATACATGAGCTGACAATTATTACACACATAGTGGAGTGATACTTACACACAGCTGGGACAGCCCCTGCCATTCTAGCCTTTTGGATCCACTGCTCCAAGATGTTCCCCTTATGCTGCTTCAGATCGGCATAGTGATGCCTGACCTGCTCCCCAGTTCGGCTTATGCCACTGGCACTGGTGAGGTCATTGGCAAAAGGGTCCCAGGCTTCCACCTTATATTGGAAACCCTGGTACTGGCCCTGCAGCAGTCTCTGCTCATGGTGCTTGACAAGGAGTCCTGCCATGACCCTGGACTCCTGGCTGCACCAGCGCTGCACATGGAAGCGCACACCTTCTCCCCTTTCTACTATGGTGGCTGCAAGAGGAAGCTACAACCACTTATGAGATGTATTCCCGCCTGTTGGGATTAAGTGGGGCAGATTTCCCGCACTTTGCCATGATTGGCTCGTTTTGAAAAGGCTAAGCTATGGGCAAACCTGCTTACTAAGGTTGGCATTGTTTAAAGGGGTATACCACTGGGCACATTGAGTTAGCTGGCCTATACATTGCTTACACCTCCTAAGCTGGCTTGTGCAATGCTTAGCATTGCTTACATTAGACTTTGCATTATATTTTCTTTTTGGCATTGATTTATTATTCATTACATCTTATATATATGCCCAGTATCCTTGATTCATGTGTACATACACTGTATGGGGTCCTTGTGTTTTATTGGGAACTTCAACACTCTATTACAATTACACCTCACATCTGGGCTTAGTGCTGTACTCCAGTTCACACATTTATGTTATGTGGTGGGTTATATAACATATGACTGTATACTGATTCCATTCACAGGTTCAGTTTGATTTTTACTTTAGTGAGGATTTGTTTGGTGATACCTCATTTGTTGGTACTGCTGTGATGGCTTGGTGGTTGACTACTATAATTATAATGTATAGGGTCCTGGGTTCAAGACCTGCAAGGCTGTTTATTTTGTTGTTGAGCAGAACAAGTACCATTGGATACAGAGTGATTAAGGCACTTTTGTGCAGTTGTAAGTGGGTTTGCACAAGGGTAAGCAATGCTCACCTCCAGCTCAATATGCTGACAGAGAGTTAGCTTCAAAATTGCTTAACTTGTGTGCGCATTGCTTACCCCCATGCAAACAGCCTTACACTTGCTTACTAGTGCTTAAATATGCTTACTACTGCTTATTTGTGCTTACACTTGCTTACTAGTGCTTACTCCTACTTACAATTGCACTGATTTAGACAGTAATATCTCATGGTTCTTGGGAAGGTGGGGGCTGTGGAAGCTGTATGGAGTTGTCATTCATTACACATTTTATCTTCTATTTGTATCCATAATTCCTGTGTACATATGCTGTATGGGGCACAAGTGCTTATCTGCGGACTTTGCAACATTATGACACTGACACCTCACATGTGCATTTAAGGCACTACTCCAGTTCACAAATATATATTATTTAGTAGGTTATGCAACTAAAATATTGGTCATAACGTGATTTGACATGGAAAATGTGACAGTGGGACTCAAACTGGGAATGCTTACTCATAAGGTGAATGCTCTGCCCACTACACTACTGCTATACTGCTTAACTTGCATATATCTTCCTTGTTATCCTCTTCAGCCATTTAAGCTGCATTAACCATAGCTAAGCAATGGGCACACTCGTGCACCTATGGTTAGCTTTAGTTGGATTCATAATAAAAGACAAAAAGGTTTGTTTATTTGATCTGTATTTACTATTGCTGTTGCTGTTGGACATGGGGGGGGGTGTTGCTGGGGATATGCAGACACCTATGAGCAGTCTCGCTCATTCCTTTGGCCTTTCTGTTGTTCTTCATTGCAGGGACATGTATATTTGAAAGCTCTGTCTCAGACATGCCCCCTGCACTCTTACACACTCCGTGTAAGATTAGGAGCTCAGGCAGCGCGCCATCATTAATATGCATGGTGTGCTGCCATTCTGCTCCTAAACTGCCACTTCCATGCAGCACTAAGCTAGTCCTGCACAGAAGATTAGAAAATATGGGGGCATGTGTGATAGCTCCTGGAAGTTAAAATCATGATGAAATCTAATCTGAACTTCATTATTCTGATTGCCTGCTCATGCCACAGGGGAACTGACATTCGTGGGTGTAAGTTGAAGTATAACATTTTGAACTTGAGTAAAGGTAGTAAAAACCTTGTAACTGTTGCACTTTGAGTCATTCTTTAATTGGATTAGCAATTTGTAAAAAAGTTTACATTGCAGAGATTTTTCTAACAGCTTCAATGCTAATGGACACATGCCAGTGTCAGGTATATTTACATGGTTAAAGACAAAGTCAACACATGAGTAAATTTTTTTTTACTTTTTGCCATAAGACATGATTTCTTACAGTCATTTCTGCATACTGATAGTACTTCATGCCAATAGTTGTGCAAACTCTTTTAATATGCTGACTTTGTGCGTTGACATGTTGGATTCATTAAACTCATCATGCATTTATTTTATAACATATACTAAAGAAGGGGCCATAAAGAGTTTATAGGACATGTTCTATACAGTATATATCAGTATGGTATACACTTGGAGCAATGAAAACCATTATTCCACTGAAGCCATCTCCATACATATTTTCAACCTGTGTTGCTGCCCTCTTCATATATCCCTAACTCCTAATGTTGCTAATTGTACAGCTTCATACTTTTGAACAATAACTATTTGTAACATTGTGTACATACAAGTCTGCTTTACTTTTAAAATGATGCATTCTGTGAGTGTCACACTTGACACAGATACACAACTTGTTTAACATCCATTAGATACACTTGTGCTGCAACATTCATTCATTTAAATTGTAAGTTTACTTCAAGCTCATGTACAAATAATATGGTAACACATTATTGTGACCTCCTAAATTAAAACAATACTTAATGTGGATTCAAACCTAGTACTGCAGGTGCTGTTCTCCAGAATGTACTGGTTTAACATGTTTGGCTACTGAGAAAGTTAATGGTGCATTTTCAGCATTTAGTACTGTCCAGGGTGCTGATTAAAGCATAACACTGACGTCTAATTTGAATCACTGATTGGTAACACTTTTCAAATGCGAAATACATTTTTGAGCTTCTGCCTTAGGAAGAGAACTGTCATTCAGTGAAGGACACTGCTGATAGGCGTCGATGTACAATACAATGTCAAGCACTATGTAAAGAATGAAGCCAAAATTATAAAATAAAACACTGTGAGTCAGCACGATGATTTGGCAGCACCATTGCCTTATGCAAGTAAAATATTGATAGTAAAGATCCCTACGTTCACAGTGCTGTCACTATCTAGATCTGAACACTGCATCTATGACATCACCATGAACCATTGACACACATAACATTAGTTGCCACCTGAACACTTTTTGTTTTAATTGAAAATATGATGCATTTATGTTGTCAGACCTATTGAGGAAAGGGCCATGCAGAGTTTACTGGAGGTGGTGTTCACAGTATATATCAGTACAACATGCACTTAGGTATTCAAAACTATTATTTCCCTGAAATTATGTTCCAACATATTTTTAAACTGTGTTGCTGAGCTCTTCATATTTCCCAAATCATTATGTTGCTATTGTACTACAAGTGTGCTTTTACTATAATCATTATTACGAGTATTTCAGGTGACACATATCATAGTTCTCTTGTTTATCACACATCTGCTTTAACGTCACATTTTAAATTGCAAGTGCAGTACAAGATCAAATGCCTCAAATAAAACTTACTGAAATCCTTAAATTCAAAATATCACTAATGTAGATTCAAACATGCACTTATTCTATTGTTTTTCAGAATACACTAGATTAACGTGGTGAGCAACTAAGAAAATTATATTACAGTTGTATTTTCTGCATTCAGTAGTGTCTAAAATGCTGAATAATGTGCTTTACCGACAGTCTCCTCTCATTTTCATGAATGACAGCTGTGTTTGCACATGTGAAATACATTTATGACTTTTTTGCCTTGGGAAATGAATTATTATTCATTGTTAGTCACCACTGGCAGTCAATGATGGGAAATACCAAGTGTCATGCAAAGAATGAAGGCAAAAATATAATAAAAGTAAACCCTGTGAATCAGAATGATCTTTTCTCAACTTTGTGGCCTTATACACACAAAATGTTAACTTTAAGGATTCCCACTTTCACAGAGGTTTCAACCTCTCTAGATTCAATCCCTAAAACCACTGCATTATCATGAAATATTGATATGATTAAAGGTATTTGCCACCACAGCATTGTCATAGTAGTGCATAAAACTTGCAGCATGAGTGGTCAGCTTTGTACTTGTGAGATTTCACATTTAGAGAGCAATATACCTATGTTATCACACAATTGTTATTTGTCATGTCACAGTACAAGTCTTGCTGAATGTGATCCTTGCAGAAGTTAGAATAGTGAATCATGTGATAGCACAAATGCCTGCAAGACAAGATTGTGTTGTTTCATTTTTTGGGGCATTATTCCATTGTTATCCTTTTGTGCCATGACTATATTACAATTTGTAAAGACTTTTGTTTCATGTCTATATTTTTTATACTTGATAGGACTTACAGCCAATTGTCATCACAGGCAGATTACTTTCTTATAATATTTTAATAAAGGGAGTATCAAGGTTCTCTCCTGAGTCACTAAATGTACACAAAAGCTTTTCTTTAAGACAGTTCACCCTGACTCACTCTCTGAAAGTATACATGTCATTAGTAGGAATGATAAACAAGTAATTGAATGTGCAGAACTGCTGATGAGTCACACTTGCTAGGCATTACCTTGCCGAAGTTCTGAATACTTGCTCTTGTACAGCTTAGGCATGTACATGGCATAGTTTAAGTCTGGAAATGATGTTTACTTTCCAGCAACTTGAGACAATTGACAGATTCAGGAATGATAATGAACTGACACCTGATTTACATATTAGCTGTTCTGTGATAATAAGGAGCTGATAGCTGATTTACATACTCAACATGCTCACAGGGGTTGAGCTACATGATATTAGCAGAACTTGGGGCTCTGGAACTTTTATTGTGCTAGGAAAGACTGCCAGGTGTACCAACAATGCAAAGACAGAAAGTCAATTACAACAAGGAAAAACATGCTAAATGCTGATGTGGAATCAGACATCACCAGTAGTATAGAAAGCATTACTTTATTGCTTGGGTTAAGTGCTTTTGTCCTAACACAAAGGACTTCTTCAGAACTCTTGATTTCCCAAGTGCTGCCAAACAAAACCACTGTTACTTCATGTTAGAACTGTTGCATTTGCAATACTTTCTGGAGAAATCTCGCACAATCTGTCAAGGTATGTTATGCTCTATATGACTACACTTTACAGATTTATATTTAGAATGATTTAATTTGCAATCAGTGCTGTCTACACTTTACAAAGTTGCAGCAGCAGGTTCAGGCCTGGAAACTTTGGCCTTCTTAGGTGGCTGTACCATCTGACCGGACGGCCCCTCCATCGTTAGTTTTCTAGGTAAATATTAAGGGTGTGCAGATGACTATGGAGTGTCTTAGGTATGAAGGCCTGACTGATCATGCAAGTTTGATGGTTATGTGTAGGCTCTAAGCAGGAAAGGCAGAGCTCCTGGGCATCCTTATGAGGGATCTGATGTCCGCACCTGCACTTTCTTTTCCTGGATGACATGAACCTAAACAGGCATGCAGCAACTCAAGAGAAACAGAAAAAATGGCCCCAACAGTGTACTTAGCTTTAACTTCAATGCAGGGATGTCAAGAAGAGCTGACATTCGACTGGTGGCAGAGAAGTTCTAAGGAAATGTATGTGTAGACATCACATTTATGGCCCACGCTCCCTAGGCCAACATCAGACATCCCACCTACCTAGCAGTGACTAGAAGCTTTTGTATACTGGCTAGACATTCAGGTAGCTAGCAGAGGATAACCTAAGGGTTTGGAATACTGCAACATGAAAATAGAAGGACACCAGTTTTTATTGCAGTGTTCCTTTACTTCTATTTCAGAGTTTTTTTTGCAACATTCTGAGGATGTTGACATATGTCTGACTTGTGAAGTTTATGTAGGTCATCACTGTATTAAAAACTGTTCCCTGCAAAAGCTGTTCTATATCCCTGACATCAGTTTTCATTCAATTCTTTGGCTACTGTTGCCAGTGGGGGATGGGAAGTAGGAATATAGAGACTGTACACATGTATTGCATAGACCGTATTTAAATATTTTATTAATATTGTAATGTTAGTGCCTGCATATTTATTTTCTGCCCACTATTAGATCAGATTGCAAGTCTCAGCCCATGTTATGTTGTGTGTTGTGTCTAATGTATTTTCTTTTTACTTCACTACAAGGATATGCCACCTAAGTCAACAAAGAAGGCATCAGTCCCACACAAACATCTATTCCCAGATGCCGAGAATGAGGTCATTGTCCAGGTTCTCCATGGTCCATTTCCATGGGTCATGGATCTTAGATCCTTGTTCAGCTGACAAGCCCTTCTATGACCATGTCAGGTAACATGTGGTCGATGATGTGAATGCTGTTGATGGCCATGGGCATAACTAAACTGTAAAGACGAAAAAAGAAGAACCATCCAACCACACTGTGGAGAAAATATGGAATTAATTTCCAGAAAATAAAAAGGTAAGCGCTTCCACAAACAGAAACAGCACTTCCTCAGACCACATCAAGCATAAATAACAGCTAAAGCACAATTAAATACAATCACAGCAATTATCTAAAAAGATCATATGCCTTCAATACAAGCTTTAAAGAGACAGTGCCATTTAAGTCTAACTCTTTATCAGCCTGTAATTCTAGAATCCATTTCAACTCTGTACACGCTGTCTTAGGTACTTATGTATTATCACAACCACTATGTTCTAAATGACTCACTCTGCAGTTGTACATGCTATGGATGGGTAAACCGCATGACTGTAAGTAAAATTGCTTTTGTATTTAGCCCTTTGTCCATGGCACATATCTACAGTTCATGCTTACTGGATTCTTGAAAATCCACTGGACCATTCAAAGTGATTGCAGCAGATGTGGAATGTAAACTAAAAATGTCCTGCATCTCTGGTGTTGTACTATCACTGAAAGTGTAAACTACTTCAGCATCGGTACCCTTGTCGAAATCGGTGGCATTTATTGTAATTATTAAACTCCCTCTTGGAGCATTTCCTTCCACAGGTTACAACATACTGACTGCCTGAATACAGGAGAATTGTCAATGCCATGTAAGACATTAACTATAATCTTAGCCAAAACAGAATGTTGTTGGTGCCCCCCCCATCATAACCTGTCATTGTTAGCAGATGCGTTTTCTTGTGTTCCCTATCAAGAGGTATTTCCAGTAAAAATTCTGGCAATTCTTTAATGTTTCTACGGTTAGGATTTTTTAGACTAAAATGGCTGTTCAGACTAAGCTGGCAAACATTGACAGACTTTGTATCAATGTATGTATCACAGGCTTGCTTAATGCGGAATCGGGATACAGCTGTTGCTGCCTCAGAAATATTCAGAACTATTTTGTTTTTTCCAAATGTCGGTGTATTATTATTAATGTGTAATATATTAATTTCAACATGATAAACTTTTGTTTTGTAACATTACTTCAATATTCATAATACATACAGGGTTTATTCCACAAAGCTGTTCTCGGTGTATATGCTCTTTTATCTGTAGCTTGCTAGTCATTGGGTTCATATCAAAATACTGACCATGCGTAGAACAATCTATATGACATTTCCTGAGAAATACCATTTTTACGTCTAATGATGTATTACTTGCAATAATACAGTCTAACACTATACCATTTTTACTTACAGTCATGCTGTTTACCCATCCAAAGCATGTATAACTGCAGAGTGAATCATTTAGAACCTGGTGGTTGCGATAATATGTCAGTACCATGTCTTATTCATATTATCATCTCCTCTCAAATTAAAATGCATTAATCATAATGCAAAAAACTTAAAGGTGTGTTGACTCCATAAATATTAGGTCTATATTATATCATCGAACGCTTAAAAAAGCGAACGCTGATTGATCGACCTAATTTAAGCGAAAGCTTACAATCTCGAACTGTCAGATCAGCGATTTTTTTCCCAGGGAAAAAATCGCTGATCCAAAACACATACACACAACACAAGCACACCAAACAAACAGAAATCCACACACATACACCTAAAATCTGATACCTAACCCTACACTAAACTATGCACACACCACTAACTACCCACTTACCTTAACCCAAACCCTAACCCTAAGGTCCGTCACTATCACACACTCACCTCACCCGCTCCCTAACCCTAACTCACTTAAATCCACCCTAACCCTCATGTCCACTCAAAAACACACACACCTAACCCGAGTCCTAACCCTAACTCACCTAAATCACCCTAACACTCACATCCACACAATCGTACACTTACCTGAATCCGACCGGTAACTTTCCACCATAACACTGAAAATACCAAAGCAACAGAAACGGACAACCGAATTCTTTCCCTAGGAAAAAATTAGAGTTTCTGCTGCTTCGATATTTTGCAGTTTCATGAAAATAAGTTCGATCAATCAGCGTTCGCTTTTTTAAGCATTCGAGGATATAATATAGACCCTAAATATTAACATGTTTGGCTAAAGTATTAGTGGGCTTATTTTTCCTAATGTTATTTAAATGTTCAAAAATCTACTCTTTAAATGAATGATTTGTTTTACCCACAAAAAATAAGCAGGCAGTACATGTGGCTTAATAAATTAAATCAGTACTCCTGCAATCATCATAAAACTTAAAATTATCCCTACTTCCAGTATTGGGATATAAAACATAGAGGTGGATAAGATAAATTGACATACACTACAGTTTTTACAAGTGAAAGTCCCTTTCCACTCAGAGACATTAATAGTGTTGCTCTGCTGTTTATATCACAATTGATGTTTAATTGAGCTGCAATTCTTAAAGAAGAATTTAGGTCATAGGATCATAGGAGGTTACTAGGCTAATGGCCCTGGGGCCCTTATAAGCCTAGCCAAGTTTAACCCTTGTTTCTTATAGGGCCTAGAGATATAGTCAATGATTACAAGCTGATCTAAGTCAGCACCGACTGCCCCTATCAAAGAGGGACATTGGTGAAACTCCTGGGGTGAATTTGCAGTTTCCCATCCAATCGTACAAGTTACGCTTAAATACAGTCAATGAGGGGCTCTTTTTAACTTGAATTGGAAGGTTGTTCCACAGGAGAGGTAACCTCTCTTAGACATATCTTTCACTCCAGGAAGTCCTTTTAATGTTACAGGCTAGGTTAAGGTCCCTAAAGCGAGTGAATTGTGTACCATTTGACTTACAAATGTGTAGCATAGATATTAAGGCAGGATCAGAGGTTGCTGTGTATGCAAGACACAGGTCGCATCTGAGTAGTCTATATGATATAGAGTATAGTGACAGTAATTTCAGTCTGTGCACATATCACTTGTGCTGAAGACCCTAAATTTTCTTCGTGAGAAACCTTTGAGATCTCTCAATTTGCTGCAGTTGCCAGGTAAGGTACATACTAAAGGGAGCATTGCACTCTATTATTGGCCTGATGAGGGAAGAGTACAGAGGGGTTATAACCTCTTTTGTTTTGGAAGATATGCCCTTACTTATAAGGTAAGCAAGGTATAAGGCTTTCCTAACCACTGTGGAGACATGGTGATCAAAGGTAAGGTTTCTGTCAAACTGTGTGCCCAAATCTCTGACCACTGATTTAAAGCTTGGGGTGTTGCTATTAATATGGTAATCCACAGGGGCATCATCCTTGCTGAAAGGGATGATAATGCATTTTTTGCATTGAGTTTAAATCCATGAGTTTGACACTGATCATTGTTTTGAGTAAGCCTTTCTTCTAGAATGTTGACATAAATTGTAGGCTCAATGACTGCACCTAGTTTAGAATCATCAGCAAACTTTATCAGCCACAGACCTTTTGTTTTTGCCTGTACTTCTGAGAAGTAGATTCCAAACAATAGCAGCCCAGCACTGATCCCTGTGGAAAACCACTGGTAGCGGGTCTGCTGGTGGAAGCAGAATCCCTTATTTTGCCTGTAAGTGTTCCGTTAGTGAGCCAGTTTACAACCCACCTGACAATATATGGGTTGATCCAGAGCTGTGTGAGTTTTTCAGTGAAGCATGAGAAGGGTATTGTGTCAAAGGCTTTAGCTAAGTCTAGGTAGGCCATATGCACAGATATGCCTTCGTCCAAGAGAAGTCCACCAGGTTCAACAGGCGCGATCTACCCTTGACACAACCATACTGGGTCAGGTCAAACATTTAAAGGGTTCCTATATCTTTGTTAATAAGGTCCATGATGATTCTCTCTGTAGGCTTGCAGATAAGGCTGGTTAGGTATAAGGGTCAATATTTCCCCCAGTCAGTGGATGCACCCCCTTTGTGCAAGGGAGTGACGGCAGCTGTTTTCCATTCTACAGAGACAAAACCAGTGCTTAATCTGTGGTTAAAGAGAGTACTCAAAGGTTTGCTAACTCCTGTTTTAAACCATTTAGAATGCAGCCTGAGATGTTATCAACTCCCATAGACACTGTGTTTTTGTCTTTGGAGATAGTGGTTAAGACCTGCTCTTTAGAGGAGATACTAGGTGAGGAACAGGTGGTAGGAATGTTCTGGGGTATATGTGGTGGGGTCAGGGGGGAAAGTTTTCAATAAAACTGTCCGCTAGTAGGTTGGCTATTTCTACTATATATATATATATATATATATATATATATATATATATATATATATATATATATATATATATATGTGTTGCCATTCACCACAAGTTCAGTGCAAGTCTAGGCTTTTCTTTTAAGGTTTCTGATGTAGCTAATGAATGCTAATTTAGATTTTAGTTAACTTTATAGGACTTTGCAAGATATCTTATTTGCTTGTTCAAACTGAGAAGGGTATGTTTTTATTTCTGGGACTATTTCTTCATGTCTTTAGACAGCAATTTATTCCTATTGTTATATAGCCTATTTATGCCAGATTTCCACCAATTAGGCTTGCTGTTTGTCGAGGATCTTGCTTTGGTCCTATCAGGTAATACAATTGTATAGATGTTTATACAGAACATTGGTGTATATCCCAGGATAGGTGTCTTGTCATCACTGGGGACAGGAACTTTGAAACTGTTAATGCCATCTCTTAACAGACTGTAGTTGGCTTTGGAGAATTGTTTTGGCCTATTTTCTCCTGAGGGGGGTTTGATATAATCATTACTTTGAACAATTTATGATCAGATTTCACCAGGGACAGCCTTGTGGGGGTGCCAAATATCTGTTCCACGGCAATGAATTTAGCGAAGTCCAATAACCTTTGGGCGAGCATGTTAGTACATGTATAATTTACTCAGTCTATGGACAGGTAGTTAAAGTCACCCATAACCAGAGTGTTTGGCTGTATTTTGAGCAACTCAAGTAGATCTAAGTAGGTGGTGTGGAGAACATGGTTCATGGAGGGGGAACTGTAGCTGACAATAACTTGGAAGGGGGTCTTTTTACCTCATATCAAACTACAGTGCTCTAATATCTTCTGCTATGTACTTACTCAAACTTCTTAGCTGTATCCTATGTATTTAAAAATCTCCTGTAAATGCTGCTATCCTCTGTTTGCAACCATTGTTTGAATTTGTCTTTGTAATTGTTTCTATATGGAGCTTTCCCCCCTGGGCCTCAGCTGAAAATGGGCTTTTGCTCAGTCAGACATACCTGGTTAACAAATATCAAAATAAATAAACAAATAACTAAATACATTTGTACTTGGAGTAACTCTCGGGAATCATTCTGTTTAACCAATCTAGAGGTGTATTTATTTTTGATGAAAATTGATACTCCTCCTCCTTAATTCTCACGCATTCATTTTGTGGTCTGACCGTGTAAAAGGCATTATAACCTAACATGACCATGGTACTTTCCTCACCGTTTAGCCAGGTCTCTGTGGTTGCACAGACATCCACCTCTTCCAAAGTGAGGAATGCTTCCAGTGAGTGCAGTTTCAGGTTTAGACTCCTACCATTTAGCAGCATAACCTTGAGGTTGTTTTTCAAGGATATTTTATTCCTGTGACACTGCCTAAAGAAGGCACTATGGGGGAGGCAAAGCCAAAAGGTGTGACAGGTGAAGACCATCTCTGGCAAAGCATCATGGTCTATCAACCATATCTTCCCAGGCTGATGAGTACTGGATCCTCTTGGAATGACACCAGAAACTAAGCCAACTGCTGAAGTCAATCATTTTTTTATCTGTATTGTGGCATCATCCTACGTGAAAGTAGAATGCTGCTTAAGGCAGGGACATACCCACCTGGGACACACATTCAGTGAGCTCAGTCACGTCTTTCTTCATATAGTCCAGAGAGGTACATCTCAGGTCATTCACACACACATGGACTATGACAGAGTCATGACAGTACCTGTTGTTTAAAGACTTGAGTGCATGTGCAATGTGGCAGATCCTGGCACCTGATAGATAGCTGACCGTGACTTTTCCCTTATCCAACCTAGTGAGTGGGACATGAGTGTTTTTCACAATGGAGCCACTTATGATCAAAACATTTTATTTCATGGGTGTGCCTTAGGGGTTGTTAGTTGAGACACTGGTGTGCATGTTTTTATGTTTCTTGTGTTCAGCTGGTGGTGAATTATGTGAAGTGTGTTTATGTTTGGGAGGTCTCTGATCTTTAGGTAGGCTTCTGGTGAGTACCTCTGTATATGTGGGTTTAGGTGCTGTGCACGTGTTTGCTGCAGTAGGTGAAATGTGTGAGATGACAACCCCCTTAGTATCTGATATTCTGATCTGTGAATGAGAAAGCATAGATTCTAGATTCTTAATATAGATGCATCTCTCACATATTTAATTTGTGTGACACAGAACTAATGGCTTGTCAGTGTATATGAGGCAATTGCTACACTGCTTCAGGATGCCCATCTCGACTAGGCCAGCTGGAGAAACTCTAGGAAACTGTCCATCCATGATACAAGGTATTGTACTGTGTTCAGTAAAGGGGAGAGGACTAGAGGGACCAAGGTATGGTTGAAGGACTAGTAGGAGTTCTAAACTGCAAGAGGCTTAGCGGGTGAGATTAGTATTGGTATCTCAGAGGCTCAGCTGAGTGTATCTCTGGGACTTTGCATCTATAAATGAAACACAAAGACCATGTAAGAACAAAGTCCAAACACAAGCTGTCCAAACTACAATTTATTGACTGTACTTGTTCTCTTTTCATCTTGGATCCTAAGCAGGGTTAGGACTGGTTAGTACTTGGATGGAGAACAGTCTGAAAATATCAGTTGCTGTAGCCTTAAGTATTTAACATTTTAAATATTTAAATATTTATAAATAATTAAGTATTTATATTGCCTTTTTCAGTTATTTTGATTTTCAGGCCTGTTATTCAGCATGAGCTGTGTGTTTTTCAGATTGGTGTTGTGTATATGCTATATTTATATTTTAGATATTTTTGTATCGTGAGTATTGGATAAGAGGAATGTGCTGTTTTAAGGAAGGGTGTGCATGTGGATTGACCAATGGGACTGATTTTGAGTTTAATTAAACCGGACAAACATGTATAGGATTATCTGATGAAGTTCATAAGAAGTGAACAAAAGCACTAATCTTTTTTTTTATTTTGTGTTTATTAAAGTTCAATAAATTGTAGTTTTACCATGGATCTGCCTGAGCCAGCTTGTGTTGGGGTTTTGCATCTATAACCACAAATGGTAACTGCCACTACACAGTAGTGTGCAATGGTGCAGACCACACAAACATGGGCAATAAACAGCAATGAAATTCAATGGATTTAAAACACTCTAACCAATGGTAGTGCACGAGACTTGGCCCTGGATCAACAATAACCAATCTGTTGGGCCCTTAGCTACACTCTTCTCTCACAAGGGTACAGGGGGAGGCCCTCTTTTGCGGAGGAAAGCTGGATTAGTGCTCAGACACTGCAAAAACAGACTGGGCCTAGCAAATCTGAATGGAGTCTATGTTAGGCTAAAAAAGTACAGCTAACAACAAAAATACAGTTCAAAAATAACAGCACACAGCAAAAAAACAGTACAAGAAGTGCAGGTCAAGCAAAAGTGGTATTTGTTTTGCAGTAGAAAGCAGTGGATGCTTCGGCCAGCACAACAGGTTTGTCATCTAATATCTTCTTAAATTCCATATCTACCATCAAAATAGACCAGTTCTTCTTAATTATGTCACATACTACATTGGTATCACTAGAATAAGCTAAAGTAACTCTAGTAAAATTCTTATACTTATTGGAAACATAAGTAATATTATTATCTACACCTGTCATCAGAAAAAGAAATGGTTTAGCTGTAGTATTTCTGTTAAGAAGAACATCATATCATAGTTTTAGCAATGTCCATTTCTGACTAGCCCCCATGCAAAACGTCTGTGCACATTTCATTAAAAGTTTTAAGAAGAATTTTATCATCATTATTCAACCTGGCAGCTCTAACAAATTGACCTTTTGATACATTTCTATAAACAAAACCAGGATGCATACTTGACCTCTGTAGAACTGTGTTCTTACTGGGATTTTTGTATAGAGTCATATTAATATGTCCTGTATTATCTTTAAATATAAGGACATCTAATAGATTTTAAAAAAGAGACTAGTACTGGTATTTCAGTGGCTCAGCTCAGTGTATCTCTGGGACTTTGTGTCTATAAATGAAACACAAAGACCATGTCCAAACAAAGTCCAAACACAAGCTGTCCAAACTACAGTTTAGTGACTGTACTTATTATCTTTTCATATTGGAAGCTAAGCAGGGTTAGGACTGGTTAGTACGTGGATGGAGACAATCTGTGAATGTCAGTTGCTGTAGGCTTAAGTATTTAACATTTTAAATATTTAAATATTTATAAATAATTATTTCTATTGCCTATTTCAGCTATTTTGATTTCCAGGCCTGTTATTAGACATGAGTTGTGTGTTTTTCATATTGGTGTTATATATTTTATATGCTATATTTATATTTTAGATATTTTTGTATCGTGACTATTGGATAAGAGGAATGTGCTGTTTTAAGGAAGGGTGTGTGTGTGTGTGTGTGTGTGTGTGTGTGTGTGTGTGTGTGTGTGTGGATTGAGCAACTGGATTGATTTTGGGTGTAATTAAATAGGACAAGCATGTATAGGGTTATCTGATGAAGTTCATAAGAAGTGAACAAAAGCACTAATCTTTTTTTATTTTGTGTTTATTCAAGTTTGATAAATTGTAGTTTTACCATGGATCTGCCTGAGTCAGCTTGTGTTTGGGCTTTGCATCTATAACCACAAATGGTAACTGCCACTACGCAGTAGTGCGCAATGGTGCACACCACACAAATATGGGCAATAAAAGGAATGAAATTCAATGGATTTAAAGCACTCTAACCAATGGTAGTGCACGAGACTGGGCCCTGGATCAACATTAACCGATCTGTTGGGTCCTTAGCTACACTCTTCTCTCACAAGGGAACAGGGGGAGGCCCTCTTTTGCAGAGGAAAGCTGGATTAGTGCTCAGAAACTGCATAAACAGAGTGGGTCTAGCAAATCTGAATGGAGTCTATGTTTGGCTAAAAAGTACAGCTAGCAACAAAAATACAGTTAAAAAATAACAGCACACAGCAAAAACAGTACAAGAAGTGCAGATCAAGCAAAAGAGGTACTTATTTTGAAGTAGAAAGCAATGAATGCTTTGGCTAGCACTAAAGGTTTATCACCTAATATCTTCTTAAATTCCTTATCTAACATCAAAATAGACCAGCTATTTTTTATTATGTCTCATACTACATTGGTATCACTAGAATAAGCTAAAGTAACTAGTAACATTCTTATACTTATTAGGAACATAATTAATATTATTATCTACACCTGTCATTAGAAAAAGAAATGGTTTAGCTGTAGTATTTCTCTTAAGAAGAACATCAAATCATAGTTTCAGCAATGCCCATTTCTGAATATCCCCCATACAAAAAGTCTATGCACGTTTCATTAAAAGTTTTAAGAAGAATTTCATCATCATTATTCAACCTGGCAGCTCTAACAAATTGACCTTTTAATACATTTCTATAAACAAAACCAGGATGCATACTTGACCTCTGTAGGACTGTGTTCTTCTTACTGGGATTTTTGTATAGAGTCATATTAATATGTCCTGTATTATCTTTAAATATAAGAACATCTAAAAATTCAATAGATTTTAAAAAATATGTAGTTTTATGTAAAAAATCAACAAAACGTAATAAAGCTTCAGATGGTCCCATCCAGATAAGGAAGATATTATTGCGAAGGTGTACATAAAACTCAAGAAAATACTTACAGCATTGATTATTCAAAACATGATTAAGCTCCCATAATGCTAAAATAATGTTTGCATAACTGTTGGCTCAAGTAGTGCCCATAGCAACACTAGTTTTCTGAAAATAAATTTTATCACTAAACAGAAAAACTTTATTTCGGATCAAATCTAACAGTAAACAAATCAAATTAATCTTACTATTAGAGTAGCTGGTATTACATAATAGAAATTCTCTAACACTCTCTATCCCATAAGCATGGGAATTACAGCAAATAATGGGCTGACATCAAATGTAATAAGCAGACACACATCTTCACACTTATAATTCTTATACCAATTGTGTAACTTAGATAAAAAATGTTTAGTATCCATCAGGACAGCATTAATGCGATCTAAGACAGGTTGCAACATATTCTCAATATACATAGAAAGTAGTTCAGCCAATCAACCATGCCTAGATATAATTGATCTCATAGGAGGATCATATGGGCTGTTATGAATTTCAGTTAGCCCATATAAACTAGAGATATTGTGATGGTCTATTTGAAAACATTTGTCCAATATAAATTAAAAGTCCACTTATATGTAAATCAAATAAATGTGTTCTATCTCTACTGATTAAGTGATTTACTCAAAACCTACAGAAAACAGTATAAGTTGTATCATCAGATACCATATCATACATTTTATTCAAATATACTTCCTTATCCATTCTAACAATGACACCACCTTTATCAGCTGGTGTTGTTTCAATAAAGTCATGCTCACGTAATTCTCTCAAAGTCATAACTTCATTAGGGCTTATATTAAAATCTGTGCTTTACAGATAGTTCATTATAAATATCATTTTCACATGACTTTAGAAATGCTTCCTTAATCAGAGATAGTGCAGGTGTAAAAGTGCTAGGTTTCCTAAAAATATACCATTCACCATTTCAGGAAATGGAGACTTTAAAGATACAGTTCTAGAAAACATCTGTAAATCCATAAGTACATCTGTAATGTCTGACTTAGTAGCAGGTTTATAAGACAGACATTTGTTCAAGACACATATTTGGTCTGAAGTAAGTATTATGAATGAGATGTTATGAATTAAAGTCTTGGTACCTTGTTTCATACAGCTGTCCCCATAACATTCTGTTTGGGTGTTTTTTGACCTCTCCTGCCCCGACGTATAGACCACCTCTCTTGTGTCATGTCTTTCATGTGTATGAACTTTGGTAAGGGAGAAAACCTAAAGGGGAAAGTTTGAAGAAGGACTTGCTTGGTTGAGTTTTTCTTGCAGTTTTTACCAAATGGTTTGACTGTGTGACCTATTTACCCTTTGGTTTGGGTATTAGTTGGGATATTTTGCAAGCACCAGAATGTTTACAGACATTAGCTCGGTTTAAAGACCATGTGTTTCTAAAGTATAACCAAAAAATCCACTAATGCTGTATGGATGAGGTCAATAAGCAGGCCAAAACATGCATGTTCACTGCAGGTAGGGTTCAGTTTTTTTGGCCTGAATGTATCCATAAAGACTTAAAAAGTAAAAAGTCATGAGTATTCAGAAGCCATGTAGCTGAAACACTTAATGTTCTTAAGGAGTCATTTGTATATATATTACTTGCCTCCATTTCAGCAGGTTAAGTTATCACACAGTGAAAACTCTTGTTTAGCTGGGTTTTTCTTGTATTTTTTACTGAATGGTTTGTCTATGAAACCAATGCAGAGTGTGTGAGCTGTTGAGCTACAGGCACTGCTGTATTTTATAAAATGTATTTGACTTTATGCTACAAATTAGCACTGTGCCTGTGTTCCACAATTTGAGCTGTTACTCTTCACACACACTTTTTTCATAGCTTAGATACATTCTTCACAATCCAGAAAGATGAACTTTTCCACTGAAAATGAAATAATTGTTGATGCTCTATCGAAGCATGGCAGCAAAAATCTGCTAATAAGGACATCTTTGATATAGCTGAGAGTTACCTGGAGTTACATGGTATGGAATGATAGTGCTAGCATAGTCAATGCTGTGATAAGGAATAACAAGGCTATGAAATAATGTTGATGCTGAGACAGTGGCCCAGTTCTTCAGTTTGCTAAATGTGGCAGTTGATACATATGACAGCATGATGCCAAATGGGACGTACTATTCCTTTGTTGACAGAGATGCAGTTGTTTCTGATATCACACTATCACCTCTGTTGTAGTCCATATATGTCAGGTGGGTGGCATTGAGGATGACCTACCTAAACTCCATAGCAGGTCATTCATTAACCTACATAGCATTTTGCACTTTAGAGGTCATATCTGTCATAAATTAACATCTGTTACATGTTTATGTCTTCAGTAGCTTCAGACTACAGGTGGAGTCGTCGTGTTCTCACTAATGACATCATGACAGGTAATGCTTTCTGTCATATCAGTATACCTTTTTATGCCTTATGCTGCCTTCATTCTTATATGTGCTATTGTGCTATGTTATAGGACCATCACACTATGAGGGCACAGGTATGACAAACATGCATGCATTGTATTAGAGAGCTGTAGAATGGAGGTGTATAATGTGGATAGTCATCTGAGTAATATTCTACCATTTGGGACATGTGCCACACGTTAAGAGATTTTATATGTTTACATCTTCCACAGTTTCACACTCCTGTATGAGTTGTTATTTCTCCACTACTGATGACATGCCAGGTAAATGATTCCCTATCTTTCATATCATTAAAGATTTATATGTTTTGTGCTGCCTTCATGTTCACTTGTTCAAAAATGAAGGTCCTTCACATGCTGTCAGGCCACAAGTTTGATGACCAGGTGTATACATAATTGCACTGATGTGGAATACAGTGTTGTATCATGTGTGACACATTTTCCCATACATGTTTGTTTGTTAATATGTGTAATGTGTGTCTGTATTTTTGCCTTACAGCACATCCACTTCCCACTTCCTCCCTTAACTCACCCAATGATCCTGACACTGGACATGATGTGCTACAGAGTTGCAGCACAGCCACTGACTCACAGGACACTGAACTTGGGTTTACTTTGTCCAGCCCTGATGGCAAGTGTATTACAGCCCAAGATATTTCCTAAAAATTAACAACAGTGCAACCAGCCAGTCTGCATTAGCTATCAGTCAAGAAGAAGAAGACTTTAACCCATTGTTCCCATGAGATTCTGAGAGTGAGAGTGAAACATCTCCTCAAAATACAGCATACATCTGTAGGACAGCACATGCACAGGTAGCAGTGATGCAAAGATGTGTGTGTCAAAAGCTGTAAGCCTGTTGTTATAGGCACATGATTAGTTACAGCACCATCATGGCACAAAACTGCATGCATTTGTTCATGCAACTGACAGTGTGGCAAATTGCATACATATGTTGCAAGAGTGTGTCAAGAGTGCAGGCATGGAAAAATTGCTGCAGTACTGGCTCAACATCAAGTCAATGTAGCATCAATTGCATGCTCTGTAGAGAAACTTATTTCAGCTCTGGTTGAGCAGTGCCAGAGAAGCACACAGGCCTTCCATGCTCTGTCCCATATTATTAGCATGCCATCATGTGGCAGATGATAATCTACTGTTGAGTGGTCTACATATGTTACTTGTTCATGCATAGTGTTTGAGCTGCAACACGAGCTGCAACATGCACCCACAGTTGCAGTGGGTTGCTATGCTCATACTCAAACTGACATGTCATGTAACATGCCATGTATCACTCACTGCACAGATCTCATGCTGTGTCCCACACTACACAGAACACCACCATAATGACATGTCATGTAGCATGCCATATACCACTGTACAGAGCCCATACTGTGTTCCACACTACACAGGACACCACCATCACCACATGAGTCTTCAGTAAAGCACTGTGTGGGAGAGGATTTCTTACATAGCAGGACCTGCCAGGACCACAGCATGAGGTGCCCTCCTCTATAAAAGTATTTGCATGACAGGTATTCCACTAGGTGTGTGTGTGTGTGTGTGTGTGTGTGTGTGTGTGTGTGTGTGTGTGTGTGTGTGTGTGTGTGTGTGTGTGTGTGTGTGTGTGTATGTGCATACATGTGTGTTATTGTGTCACCCTGCAACTGTGGTAATGATGATCGCTGTGTGACCATTTCAAACTGTACTTGTTTGTAGTTTTAACAAGACTGGTGTCATAGGAGCATTACTTTTGTATAATTTTACTCGAAGCATGTCACTGCATGTTAAATACCGCATACATTTCTTCACAGGTTTGACATATCTTGAGAACTGTCATGGTAATGTACTACACATGTGATGTTTTGGCATACTTACTTTTATGGCTAGTATATTTAACACCCTGCTACAACTGCACTTTTGTATGCCTCACATACAGTCTTATTATTAGTGTTATTATGTGTTTAATTGGTGATAAAAATGATGCTATTATTTGTCACAACTGGTTGCAAAGGTTTACAAGGCACAACTTACCTTTGTTTGCTATGGTATGTTTTTTTCTGTCCATTTGGCCAATGAGTACACTTCAAATGACCATAACACATGCGTTCCACAGTTGAACAGCACCTGCTTACCCCAATGACAGTCCAAATTATATGTATGATACTAAATGCCAATGGGATCCATGTGTGCTAGTGTATATATATCCCAACATTCATAATACCCTCCTAAACTTAACGTGTGTGTTTTTCCTCACTGGTTGACTTTGCATAGTTTTTCAACAATGCAGTTATATGTACAAGTGTACCATCAACTGATATATACTGCCATTAGAAGCTATGGAATTTGGGGTTAGGATACTGTGTGTATCTTTTGTCACTGATACACCCTGCATGACATATGCCTTGAATGATGGATGTCTGCATTTTTTTCATGTAGTTTTGATATGGTGTCCAACCTAAAGTATGGCTCTAATTCAGTCACACTATGCTGGCTGTGTGCATTGTGTGATATGTCTTTCTATAAAACTTCAGTTTTGCACCAAAATCTATTTTTCTGTCTTCTATTACTTCCACCTACCCATACCCACACAGCAAAACTCCCATCCATACTGGGCCAGATATACCCAGAACAGTCCATATACACATGATCACATGTGGGACAAGCATATACAAGTATTTTCACAGTAGTGGTTGTTCTTATACTGCCTTCCATATTCTCTGATAATTGTATACTCCCTGCAGTCATCCTCATATTTACCTTCCTGGTTGTTACCAAATGGTATGTAAATTGTGCAGAAATGCTACATAAATACAGGTGTTCTAATCATGATGTTCTTCATGTACAAGATAAGTCACATATGGATTATTGCGGACATCGTGTGGCATCGGTATACTATCAACAAAGGGGACACATTGCATGTTGATCTTTGTATATGTGGATGTCTGGCATGTTATGTCTCAGAGTTCTGAGCCAGACATTGCCAGGTGGCCTGATCCATCATATATGGCTGCAGCTTTTGTTACCCATGCCTGGATGGTGTATTCCTTGTGTCCTCTTGATTATCTTCTGAAGGATATAATAGTTCCTCTTCAAACATTTGGGGTTGGTAGGCAACCATGTTTGAATGTGATCATATTATAAAATATGGCACACATGGTGACCACTTGTGCATCCTTTTAGTGGTGTGTACTGCAGCTCACCCCCAGATGCTTCCAGGCACTTGAATCATGATTCAAGCATGCCAAACAGTTACTCAGTGGTATTCTATGTTGAGGTTCATGCTCCATTGGATGCATTCTGGCAGGTGTGCATGGGCTCAGAATAGCATCGTGAGGGTGGACACCAGTAGATGACAGCAGTCACCAAATTATATAAAATGATATAACATTAACTTGGTTGCATCACACAAGGGAATGGGAGCATAGTACACATCTGCCATATAAATGCATTATTACCATGTAGTAGTCCCTCAGAGATCTCAACTTCTGTAAACGGTGTCTTTAAAACAATCTCCCTCCATATAGCTGTATTGGACACAGTAATAGGTTGCGTTGGCCTCAGGTTAATGATGAGATCATTTGCTGAGCACATTATCTGAAAACTGTGAGTGGAAGTAAAGTTTTTTTTCCAACCTATCTGGGGAGGGAGTGAATTTGTATCTGAATGAAATCTATTGTTCCAAGGACATGGAGAATGTTGACTATGGCAACAACTGTTCCATGTCAGCCTGTCACTCACATAGTCTTGATGGGAAGTAAATGAACACATCTGCCTTGGTGCATGTGACTTCAAGTAATTGTCAAAATATGACTAGCAGCTGTCTGGAACATCCTGATGGTATTAGATACATGCCCAGAGGTCAGTATACCTAGGCCCTGACACACCTTTGTTTTTACTGGAACTGGGTTACCCTACAGGCTGTGTGCAGTCATGTGAAGTGCACACGTGTTACACACAGCCAGTATCAGTTGTGCATTTAGTGTGCATCTGTTTTATTGTTTTCTGTAGAAAGAACTTGTTTAACTGCAGCTTGGTATGGCCACATGCTGGCTGTTTGCTGATATTAAGATGCATTCACATATTGTCCTCCAACATCCCTTGTAGAACACAAGTCTGCTTTAATGCATTTTCAGCATAATTATTAAAATTATACCACTTTTTTCTGCAAAATTTGCATTTAAACATTGCAAACTCATAAGATATGTGTTTTATTAGCTCAAGTAAATGTGGCTTCAGCTGATTGCTTAACATGCATTGGTGTTCATATGTGAATTCTAAGCTAAATTCCATGAGGAGACATTTTAAGCCTAGCTATTAGTTTGAAGTCAGAATCCAATCCTGTATGTTGTGTCTAGGAGTTGAAGACCTTAACCATTATGCACACATATTTCATATTCACATGGAGCTAAGGATTGAAGTAAGTGTTTCTTTTAAATCATACTAAAAAACAACCAATTTCATCAGTCCTCATGCTAAGACTATAAAATAGAGCATTGTGGAATATAATAGAAGCAGTGATATGTTGTTGTTGTTGTGTCTTTCAGCTTTTCCCAGTTAGGGGTCGCCACAGTGGAACTCCAGTCCGCTAATGATTGGCAGTAGATTTTTACATGCCGAGTTGCCAGCTCTGATGCACAACCTTCAACAAAGGTACACCCATTCACGCATGTCTCCACACAGAAGACGCTCTAGCTGAGAATCGAACAGGACAACATCTAACTGTGAGGCAACGACGCTTCCGCAGCAGTGATATGTGTTATGCTAAAATGACATACATCTGCATGTTTTATGCTAATCATGGATTTTGGCAAATTGGGTTTGAAGTAAAAAGTCCATGCTGCATACTTTTAATTTTGTCTAAATAAAGATATGAACTTTTAAGATGCCACTATCCATTATTCATCACCACCAATAATCAGCTTAATATCCATTGTTAAGATATTTGAATAGTGTATTTATAATCTATGTGTTCAAATTATTTGATAAATTGTGTAGGATTTTACAAGGAAAAACAATTTATGATCAGGTAGTCTGCAGTGGAGGAAACAGAAAAGCTTGCTTCATACATAAAATAATGGAAAGATGACCTAAAAGAAGAACCTGTTGTGCACAATTGCAAGCATAACCATATAGGACTTGATCAGACGTGTTAAAGTGTCTTAAAGAGTGGATAAAATATTGAAATTAATTCTGCTGTAAATATGCTGAAAGATAAAGCATAGAATAAAAAGTTTGCTTGAATGTAGGTATAGAGTTTAGCAATGTAAAATGGGCATCCATACTATGTATGTTTTATGAAGAAAGAACAAACATGTTTTTCTAATATCAGAAAAAAGTCTGATGTGCTCACTTACAATGGACGTGGCTTTTTATAAAGTCAGTAGTACAAGATGTTTCCTTCAAAAACATGTTCTCCCACAGTATCAGCAAAGAATTTGACAGATAAATGTACATGGCTTTTAATAGAATCAGCAAGAAAGTAATTCTGATAGATAAATATTGCATGCATTCTTACATCAGCAGTAGTGCTTGCAAGTAAATATTAAATGGTTTCACAGAAGGAGAATAGAAAAGTCCAAAAACAATCTGTACGTGCTTTATCACAAAACATTTCCTTAAATAAGTAAGGAAAGCAAAGTATCAACAGAACGGATGTTTCTGTATAAAGCCCAAAAAAGTTACCAAGTGGAAAACAGGATCTAAAGTACATGAGAAGAACAGTACTTCAAACTGTATAATAAACTGTGTTAGAGGTATTGGTAGGAACACACTTGTTCCGGGGTAGTGTATTGGAGAATGGCAAGTTATATTCCATGCTAATTGTAAAGTAAAACTTTGTACATTAGTGCTACAAACTGACAGAAGAGTATGTATTGTTAGTTACAAGAATAAGTTATTTATTAGTAACTGTGCTTACAGTAAAATAGTATTGTGCTGCAAAGTATATTTCTTTATCAGTGTGCAATTTGTAAGGTTTGGTGCTTTAAACAGACTACAGATGCAAACATACAAAACTCTTTGTAATAACCAGACTCTGATTCAGCAGTAAACAGCCAGCAAGACTTTGTGTCTTAAGAAGACTTTGGTTCCAGTCCAGTTCAACATGCAGCACCATCATAAATAATTTTTCAATGGTGACTGTAGCCTGCGTCCCAACACACAGGGGGTGTGATGCCTTGTATAAGGTCACTCTAGTAAAAGCACAGTAATTAACATTTATGTTGACTACTTCAGTTTTTTACAGTTTCTACAGTTTTTAGCAATACAGTTTCTCAGACGTCTGAATCCAGGGAGAGTGCAGTGCAGGTAAGTTGCAGTGCCATAAATTCCCCAAGAAAGGTGAAGAACAAAGTTTCCAAACTGAAACTGACAGTTTTGTTTCACCAACTTCACAAATGACTACAGAGACATTTCAACCATCTACAGTAAGCAGCTTGGCCATCTGCCTCTCTGTTGACTGATAAGAAAAAAATTCTGTGTTACATACAGTATGGATGACATTAGAGGTCATAATAAGAGAACTGAATGTTGGTATACACAGTATATTAGCAAATGTAAAACCTTATTAAGACCAGCTGATAGTAAGGTATTATGCAAATAGATTACAATATTTGACTGGTATCTCAAACAAAACCATGTGTGGTATGACAAATGTTTATTTTGTATATCATATGAAACTGCTTTTTGTGTACAATGTCATACAAATATAGTGTTTGCCATTATTCAAAGGTTAGACTGTACAGACAAACCTTTTAATGGTAAAGAACCAAAAAAAGTTAATATGCTTACATTATATTCAGATGTTGGACAGTCATATTCTGTCACTGCATTAATCTCAGAGTAACAACAGTCACATCAGTCATTAACAGAACCTCTAGTACATCTTGTTACAAAAGAATTTAATAAACTTCTAAAAGACAAACAAATGAGTTCAGGAAGTTTAGACAAGTTATACAAACACTTTTCCGGAAGTGCATAGGAACTTTAGATTCAGCAGAACACGTTACTGAGAAATATCAGGAAGCCCCTGCAGAATTACAGGAAGAAATTGAACATCTTAAACAGCAGTCACAAGATAAGAAAAATCTGGTTAATAAAGAGTTAAAGAAACATCAGTTAAAGGATTCAGAAAATAAATTAGCTGAACTGTCAGAGACTGACTTCCTTCATACAATAGCCGAGCTTAAAAAAAAGCATTACAAAAGAGCAGGAAACTACAGTTGATCTGTACAAAAAACACATATTTTACAATATGCTTGTATTTCAAAAATGGTTAAGCATACACGACAGGATCTAATGTATGGACAAATCATTCCCAAGTGTTTTAAAACTTTCATTCAGTTAAAGCAAGACATTTATTAGTACTACAGTATAGTAGAGCGTATGACTGCCATTCTCATACCATAGTCAAAAGGTGAACAAAACAGTTCTAGTGCATAAAAAAGGTGAACAAAACAGTTATAGTGCATAAAAATCAAATGAGAGTAGTTAATAACAGTAAACATCTAAAGTCACAAGACTTAATAACAGTCAAAATCTGAAGACACAAGACTGACATGCATGTGTTTTATTTTCATCTAAAGTACATCTGTTTGCAATGCACAAGAGCAAAAGGCAATCAACAGAAAATGTGAATAATGTAAACAAGCATGGGCTAGTTAAGCCAATATATATTTTGTTTTTTTACGATTTTTTTTTATAATTGTATAGTAACAACACATCAAAAAGTTAAAGCTCTGATAGACAATTAAAACAAATTACAGATGGTATTGGTCTAGCAGTCTTTGTAAAATGAATGGCAGGACAGTTAAAAAATATGTAAGCTAATTGCAGAATAATGTCTGTTTATGTAGTATAAATGCATAGTTATGCAAATCACAAATACTTATTATAATTCTAAGTATTTTAAAACTGCTTTCTACTATCAAGCTGCAAGTGTATTAATAGATGAGCAAAGAAAAAGTGCTAAAAGGGTTAACTATGGTCTATAGAGTCTAATGAGCTCAGACCTTCCCAGGCTAAATAAGTAGTTACAGGAAATGTTGGGCAGATAAGTTTAAAAACAAGATTGATTGCCAGACAAGTGGTTTGTGTTTTTCTAAAACATTATTGTTATTAAAACATGATTAAGTGTTCATATGCAGCACTATATGGTAATTGTAATAAAATGTCAAAATTGTGCATGCATGTCACTGATAATCTGTTTGCAAATAAATGTTGAAAGTAAAAAAACCTCAGTTACATCAAGTACAGCAAGCAGATGGGCCATAGTATACATACAGTTCAAATAAATTAGACAGGAGGGTATAAATACCTACTAATAGTAGTAGACAGGAAAGGCAACAAAAAATATATATTCTGTCATTCAGAATGGCCAAAAATTATCAAATCAGACAATGGTCCACAGTTTGTTAGTAACCTAATAAAACAAATGTGTAACCAAAATGTCTGGCTGGCATACATTTTATTCTCACAGCAAATAAACAATACTGCAATACTACAGGGGGTACAACACTATCTGTTTTGCACTGACTATACGCAGTATTGCAGAAGGGTCTAAACCCTACAAGAAGAAAAAATATCTCATTCCCTCTTGACAATACCGACTGTAAAAAAGACAAAAGACTCTTTTGGGGGGAGGGGGAACAGGCTTAAGTGCATTAGAAATATTGGTAAACAAATTAAACCTGACAGACCATGATATTTTACAAGTTGCTAATAGGTATCATGCGAATTATTATTATTTTGCTTAGTATTAAATTGTATTTACAACCTGTTACACTATAAAGCTATATGAGAGAGAGAGAGTAAAAATATGTGAAAAAATGAGCAACACTGGTCATCATCTTTTAATATGTTTTTGGCAAGACAATGTTGGTATGCAAAAAACATGAACATTTCTGATTATTGGGTATGTAGTTGTCTCTGGTGCCAATTCCACTAGATGTTAATGTTACTAGATTGGACTAAATGTACTTTGCAGTCTTTGTGTGTACAAATGCAAAAGAAGGCAGTGTAAATAAAATTGTCTAATACAAATGTGTGGAAAATCTATGGATTGAAATGCATGAGTAGCAAACATTCTGTGTAGGTACATACTGTACAGGATACATTGTAATGTAACAAGTTCAAAAGTAATTTGTCAAGTTGTAATTCTATCACTAGTTGTAATTTTATCACTGTTTTTTGGACTACCATTTTATTCATATCAGTACTGGTTACCCCAGATAGAGGAAAATTATATTAAAACATTGTACTCATACAGCTAATGGACTAATATGTAAACAGCATTCTTCAGTCTATAAACCATGTTTTTTTTTTAAGTCCTCAAGTATTAAAAGCCCAGTTCAGTACTTTAAGATGTTCACTTCACTGTTAACTAAAGTGTATGGGCAGTTCAGAGATATGACCACAATGTTATGATTAAAATCACATTGAAACTGCATATTTTCAGCACTGAATAATATTTGCAGTAGCACATAGTCCCAGCCTCTTGTAGATTTTAGTGTGTCTCTGATCTTTTGGTATAAAATGATTAATAAAAGTAAACGGTTAAGTCAACAGTTGCAAAAAGTTAATAAAACAATTCTAAGTAATAAATTAAGTTCTGTGATTGTAGAAAACAAATTAATCAAGTTAGAAAATAAAACTGAAGCAGACACAGCCCATAATTGATGAAATATTTTCACAGAATGGTCTGCAAAAGAAAAAGCTGTTAAATTAAAATATACATCCAGTTCTGGTAGTAATACTTGATATCATTGTATTAACTATGTAAAATTGCATTTTGACTTATTGTATCAAAAGAAGACTAAAGTTTATGTTTCCTGTGCTCTGACCAAAAGATACATATTAATATAAACTGTTTTAAAATAAAGAGAGGGAATTGTTAGAGTGTGTTAAACAGTAAATAAAAGATTGAAATTAATTCTGCTGTAAATATGTTGAAAGATAAAGCATATAATAAAAAGTTTGCTTGAATGTAGGTATAGAGATTAGCAATATAAAATGGGCATCCATACTATGTATGTGTTATGAAGAAAGGGGTCTATATTAGAACTGCAAAAGCCCATTTAAGCGAATACGTAAATGTCGACACATATTGCATGAACCGCGAGTACTCTGAATGCCCTAAACCATGAAATTCAAAATCTTGAATCGGCATAGTTGGCCCTTCTGCGGTATAGCTCCATAAGGTAAATGTGCAATAGTTACAGACCTTAGGGTTAGGGTGCGGGTTAAGGTAAGTGCATAGATAGTAATGTATGTAAGGTTTAGTGTAGGGTTAGAAGTAGGGTTTTGTTAAGTGTATGTGTGTGGATTATTTATTTTGTTTGGGTATAGCTCATTAAGGTAAGTGTGTGATAGTTAAGGACCTTAGGGTTATGGTGCGGGTTAAGGTAAGTGCACAGATAGTAATGTTTGTAAGGTTTAGTGTAGGGTTAGAAGTAGGGTTTTGGTTAGTGGGTCTATATTAGAACATTGAATATTTAACAGTTCGATCACTAAAGGTCGATCTTTAGTGATCGAACTGGTAAAACATCGAATGTTCAGCAAAAAATAAATAAAAACAACAACAAAAAAAAAAAAACTAAATGGTGTAGGCAGGGGGGCAAGCCCCCCTGCACCCCCCACACCTGCCTCTACTTAAATATACCAACTCCGAGACCACACTACATTGAAGTAAATGGAAATCTCTCCTTACGGAGATTTCTTTTTACTTGTTCGATGTTCAGCAGTTCAGCAGTTTTGCTATTCTCATGTTAACAATGTCAGATTCGACATTGTCAGCTTTCGAGAATCTAATATAGACCCCAGTTAGTGTATGTATGTGTTTTATTTATTTTGTTTGGGTGGGTAATATGTAACGAACGGTGGGGTTGGCCAATTATGCTAGTTCGAGATTTTGAATTTCACGGTTTAGGGCGTCCGGTGTATTCGCGGTTCACGCAATATGTGTTGACATTTACATAGTCGCTTAAACGGGCTTTCGCAGTTATAGACCCGAAGAAAGAACTAATATGTTTTTCTAATACCAGGAAAAATGTCTGATGTGCTCTTTTACAATGGACATGGATTTTTATAAAATCAGTAGTACAAGCTGTTCTCTTCAAAAACATGTTCTCCCACAGTATCAGCAAATAATTTGACAGATAAATGTACATGGCTTTTTATAAAATCAGCAAGAAAACAATTCTGAAAGACAAATATTGCATCCATTCTCACATCAGCAGAAGCGCTTACAAGTAAATATTAAATGGTTTTACAGAAGGACAATAGAAAAGTCTAAAAACAATTTGTATGTGCTTTATCACAAAACATTTTCTTAAACAAGTATGGAAAGTAAAGTATCAACAGAACAGATGTTTCTGTATAAAGCCCCAAAAAGATACTAAGAGGAAATCAGGATCTAAAGTGTGTGAGAAGAACAGTATACAAGACTGTATACTAAACTATGTTAGTGGTATTGGTAGGAACACATTTCTTCCGAGGTATTGTATAGGAGAATGTAAAGTTATCTTTCATGCTAATCATAAAGTAAAACTTTGTACATTTATACTACAAACTGACAGAAGAGTATGTGTTGTTTGTTACAAGAATAAGTTATTTATTAATAACTGCGCTTACAGTAAAATAGTATTGTGCTGCAAAGAATATTTCTTTATCAGTGTGCAATTTGCAAGACGTGGTACTTTACACAGACTACAGATGCAGTCATACAAAACTCTGTGTAATAACCAGACTCTGATTCAGCAGTAAACAGCCAACAAGACTTTGTGCCTTAAGAAGACTTTGGTTCCAGTCCAATACAGCATGCAGAACCTTCATAATTCATTTTTCAAGAAGAAATGTATATTTGGGAAAAGGAAGGCAACTACTAAAACCGAAAAGAATTTATGCAATACTTCTTGTGTTAAGAGCTTAATATATAAGAATAAAGGAAAATAAAAATATAAGTACAACACTTTTTTGTGTATAAAACAGAATAAGATAAATCTTCATATGCAAAGGAGTTGATACAACAGCCTTTTAATATTTTAGAGTTTTGAGCATGAATCCCCACAAAACAAGTCCATTGAAAATAAAGTGTTTCAAATTTTGACCAAAATCAATTTGAAACAACTGAAAATATACCAACAGTAGCAGACAAGCCAAGTGAAACTCTACCTAAATCTGTTCTCCATAATTTTTATCCACACGTTTTGTACTGTAGGGTTATAATTTTTCTTAGGGATAAGAATAAAAAACAATAAAGTCAAAGTCTTTATAAACATGAGGAAGCAGTTCTTTGTGAAAAAAAAGAGAAAATGAGGAGGCTTAGGATGGCATTTCACAATTCCTAATACAGCACTGATAGAAGACAATAGTAAAATACCAGCTACAGTTTTCAATGAAAGAATAAATAATGCAATAGCAACTGAATTAGACAACAGCAAAACAGAAGTTCAGTAAATTCAGTATGGCACATAAGCTAAGGATAATACAGAGAAAGTTTTTTTTTTCTTTCAAAATCCATGTCTAAGCCAAAATGAAGAAAGTTAAACAACATTGACAAATTTAGGATAACTTACTTTACTCTCAGGACTGCAAAATGACACATATTCAGCATTGATAACAAAACTCTTTCAAGAGATTACATCCACAAATGTCATCTCATTTACTGTGAGACCAGTGATTTAAAATACACACAGCTAAACTAAATGTAAAGCAATATCCTGGAAATTCTTTTTTTTTTAATGTTTTTTATTTTATTTTAATAATAAAGAACAATCCAAATAAAATAAAACAAAACAAATAACTATTTATATACATCCACAACTGTGTAATATATCAATGTAATACAAATTAGCAATGGTTAATATTTTTTCAAGCAAATCTTTAAGTTTTAGCCACAACTTAAAGGAATAAATAATATTAGAAGTTCTCATCCTAATCATATGTAACTCACTACTACATACAAATTTTGCCATACTAAGAAATTCAGTACAAGAGGGAGTAGTTTTACACTTCTAATTCTTGGCTATTATTTTCTCAGCTATTATTAGTATAGACAAACAAAGAGGCACTTGAATCCTTGGAATTATTTCAGGGACTGGAGCATTAAATAAAATCAGTGACTTTGAAATATTACATCTATCTGACCACAATGCTTGAATAATGTTATTAATTTCTTTCCAAAAAGGGGAGGTGACTTCATATTCATATACCATATGTATCCAATCAGCTGTTAACTCAGAATCACATTTACATAATTTGATTGTACTTGATTTATACATACATGTAGCCTTGTTAGGTGTAACAAATGCTCTGTGCAAGAATTTCAGGTGAATTTTTTTTCTGTATAAAGATGATGTAGTTCTTTTCTATTGACTTTAATACTATGTCTTTATCTTTGTCTGTAAGTTTTCTGTCATCAGTTTTTGTGGAATAATTCCAAAAAGTGTTGTCTAAGTCTAAGAAGTCTAAACTAAGAACTCTATAAATCTGTGATAAGTAAGACTTATTATTAATATTAATTAGGAATTCCAATATTTGGGGAAACAATTTCTTATCCAAGTTAAATATCATATTTATCTATGCATTTACAAAATCACTACATATTTGTAGTATTAACCACTTATTAGAATCATGATTGTATCTAGAAATTAAGTTTTCAACAGAATGTGCTTCAGTTCTATTTAAAATTGATGCCAATAAATGAAGTTATTTTATTCTTTTAGATCTATCATTCTAGTGAAATTGTGAGTTTCTAAGCATTCATTTGTATATGCTACTAGAAAAATTGAAAAGATTAGATCTTTAGTGCAATAATTAGAATATTTGACTTTCCAGAAGGAAGAAAGAATATTATTTATATAAGGAATTTGATTAGAAGAAATGATTCTGTTTAAACAATAATCTTTTAATAGCCAAACAAAACTGTTAGTAACTATTTGCTTATGGCAATTAGTAATGTTTGCTATTTTAGATAATAATGAATGATGTATTAGTTTCTATTTTTATTCATATGATGAATTTATCCATAATGCAATATTTTTACAGCAGCTGAAGTAGCATACAATTTAATATCAGGGAATCCCATTCCACCAATATCCCAACCTTTTGTGTGTCAATAAAAAAAATCTTGGTTTATTTGGAAACCAAAGAAACTTAACTAAAAAGTTATTATTTTTCATTAATTATTTTGGAGGAGACAATGTTAATGATTGCATAACAAATATTTTAGGGAGAATTAACATCTTTATTAACATCAAACATTATTCCATAGTAAAGAAAAATTTATTCCAGCTTGTGACTAGGCTTATAATGTTATCAATAACATGTTGATAATTCACTTGTATAATTTCCTTACTATTTGACATAATGATTATACCATTATATTTAATTTGAGAGTTATTTCAATTGAATTCAGAATATTTTTATATGATTTTTATTTTGTATTGATTACTAATGTGCTAATTTTACTATGATTAAATTTAAAGTCCAAAATAGTAGTTTCAAATTGCCTCATAGAAGTGATTTTTCAATATTTCCTGTTGTAGGCAGAATGTCATCCACAAACATTTCATTCATCAATTATTTTTTACCATAAATATTTTTGGTTGCCCTAATACAGTTAGCAAAAGGTTCTATTACTAGTGCTAAAAGTAGTGGAGATAGTGGGCAACCTTATTTAGTACCTTTTGTAGTTTAAAGGGATTAGAAAGAAAGGAACCTATTTTGATGTAAGCCCAAGAATTAATGTAAAACTTTAAAATTAATGCTAATAACATGACTCAGAAGTTATATTCTTTAAGTGCTTTAAATAAATAAGGCCAGTTGACTGAATCAAAAGCTTTGACTAAATCAAGACTAATGATAGAAAATTCCTTTTTATTTTTATTTGCATAGACTATTAGAATGTATGTATAGTCAAAATAAAACCTGTTTGATCATTGTTAAGTAATTGTTGCACTATTAGATTAACTCTATTTGCTAAAATAGACATGAACATCTTATAGTAAACATTTAGGAGTGAAATGGGTCTATAAGAAGAACATTTTGTGGGATCTTTGTCTTGCTTTAAAATAGGTGAAATGAGGGAAAATGTCCATGATGGGGGAACATCTGAAGTAGTTTTTATTACCCTGAAAGCTTTTTCTAGTATAAAGACTGCATTGTCTGGCAATAGTTTATATAGTTCAAGTATAAGACCATCTAAACCAGAAAAATTAGTCTTTTTTAAAGGTCTATCATTTTATTTAATTGTTCATTTGTAAGTTTATGTTTTATATTTTCCTTTAGGAAAGTTTATACTATTTCATTGTTTACTCAGCTATTTGAATTTGTATTTATATTTTCATAGAATATTCTAAAGCACTCAAGAATACCTTTAATATGTTTTTTTCATAGAATATTCTAAAGCACTTAAGAATACCCTTAATATCTGTTTTCCTTTCTTTTTGTTATTTATTTGTAAAGGTAATTTCTTTAATTCAATTGCTCAACTGCATGCCCTCTTAAAAGTGCATGCATTTGATATCCTTTGCCTTACAGAAACTTGGTTGAAACCCTCTACTCATGACCTAGAAATAACCCCACCTGGATATAACATCCTAAGATGTGACTGTACCACCAAGAAGGGTGGAGGTGTAGCTATCTTATACAAATCTGAACTTCTAGTTTCATGCTTTAATGTGTTACTCCCTTCTAATACCAATGCAGAAACCCTTACCATTAAACTCCAACTTAATAAATCTAAATCTATTTATATAATCTGCACCTACATCCCTTCAGGAAATAATATTAACACTCTTGAAAAGATTCTTAGTAGCCTTTCCTACTACCCCAAGAAACTATTGTACTAGGTGATTTTAACATTGACTGGACTACCTGTAACTCTCCTACTCCTAACACCCACATAAATCTTTATGGCTTCACTCAAATAATAAACACCCCCACAAGAATCCACAAACCTAGTAATAAAGAAGCTACTCTTGACTGGATACTTATAAATAGTCATCCTGAAACCTATACTTCAGGAACACTTCCAGATGACCTTAGTGACCATGTTCTTACCTATATAACAAAACAAAAGGCTCATACACCTATTAATAACACATTTATAACTTATTGTTCCAAAAAAGACTTTAAAGCAGAGAGCTTTCAGAACGAACTAAAGGCCTGTAACTGGTCACCTCTGAAACAACTCAATCTAGATGAAGCAGTTTCTTACTTTAATACCAAGTTCCTACAAATCCTAGATCTCCATGCCCCCCTTCGCTCTTCCCGAGTTAGGACTAAAACAGCTCCATGGCTCACAAAACAAACAAAGGACAAAATACTCCTACGGAACAAAATATGGGTCAGATGGAGAGCCACTAAGAGCTCTGCTGACCACCTATATTTTAAACAGCTAAGAAATGCAACCAAAAATTACATTATCTTATACAAGAAAAACTACTATCTCCACCTTCAACAATCACACCCAAATAACCCCAAAAAGTTTTGGTCAGGCATTAATAAACTTCTCCATCCAGGACATACCAAAACTCCAGCCCCATCTTCAGTTCCCCATAATAACCCTTTACAAATAGCAAATGCCTTTAATAATTACTTCACAGAAACTATACAAACTCTTGCAAACACAATATCTCCCATTTCCCCCAGCACTTTACAAAACACAAACAGTTCAGTGCCTCCCTTCCATATACAACCTGTGCCAACATCCTTTATCTGCAAACTCCTTCAAAAACTCAAACCTTGCACCCCTTCTGCCGACCACCTACCAGCAGAATACCTTCAAATAGCTTCCAAAGTCATAGCATATCCCATATCCATCCTTATAAACCGAACAATCATAGAAGGTAACATCCCATCCATATGGAAAGTCTCCCATATAATCCCCTTACATAAAGGAGGCAAATCCACTGATATCTCCAACTTCCGACCAATTGCATTACTCTCTCCATTAGCCAAAATAATGGAAAAATGTATTCACCATCAACTACTCCAACATCTGCTCCACAATAACTTACCTGCCAACTGTCAGCACGGCTTTAGGCCCTTTCATAGAACAACTACCGCCCTTCTATCTTTTACTGACTGTATTAACAAGAATCAAAATAATAACTCTCTATCTTCTGCACTATTCATTGACCTATCAAAAGCCTTTGATATGGTTAACCATGACTTACTAATCAATGTCCTAAAAGCCCAATCTCTTGACCCACAAGCAATACTTTGGTTTACATCCTATCTAAAAAATAGACAACAAGCAGTGCTCTGGGACAATAATCTCTCCACACCCCTCCCTGTACACATTGGAGTCCCTCAAGGCTCTATCCTTGGCCCTCTTCTATTTTCCATCTTTATTAATGATCTAAATACTGTTGTTCCTCAAGTCACATACATACAATACGCTGATGATTCTACTTTAATCTGTACTGCTAAGTCATAAATCTCTCTTCAGACCCTTACTCAAGCGGTTTTTAACACCAGTGAAAATTGGTTCACCCATCACTACCTCCTCCTTAACCCTAAAAAAACAAAATTATTACTTTTTGCCCCCACTCAAAAGTCACCGGAGTTCCACTTCACATTTATCTCTAACAATGGAACTACTATTTCCCCTGACACTACTACACGTCTACTAGGCATAACCATAGATAATAACCTCAGCTTTGATGAACATATCAACAATACTATACAGACTGTCAATAAAAAACTAGGCTCCCTGTATAGAATCAAACCCTTCCTCATACCACTAGCTAAAACCTCCATTGCCCAGACTCACCTAACTTCTACTCTATTCTATGCTTCCGCCATATACATCAATCTATCAAAACACAATCTAAGCAAGCTTGAAACTAGCTATAATAACATAGCTAGATTTGTCACTGCCACCCCTTTCAGAACCCACCACTGTGACAACCTTAAACAACTTGGATGGTCAGAACTACAAAACCATCTACTGTATAAGCAACTGCATATCTCACATAATATTCTTCATCACCCAAACAATACTCCAATCCTCTCTAACCTGATCTCCCCATATAGAAATCTTGCAACACTTCGCTCAGCAAATAAGCTATTAATCTCCAATATTAAATCAAACAATAAAGCTGGGGACTCACTTTTTACTTACTTTTTACTAACATTGTGGGTAAAATCTGGAACAATCTTCCTAGTACACTCACGTCTCTCTCATCCACACCACTCTTCAAGAAACATCTCAAAGAACATCTGAAATTTCATTGGCTTTGACCCTGTTCTAAACCAGACTAAACCCTACTTTTTCCCCCTTAATGCTCTTTTTTCTATACCCCTTCCTTCTAAGTTTTGTCCCCTCTACAGCTTTAATCAATAGAATCTAACCTTATTCTAGCCCTTGTGATTCTTGCCTTCTTCTGCTCTCTCTCTTTCTCTTTCTCAGACCTATGAATCATTACTTCAGAATTCTGAGTGTCCTTGTACTCAATTGTATTTTAAACCTTGCACAGCCTGCATGCTATTATTCACAGAAACAATTTTTTGATTCTCTTAAATCTTTTTTTAATTTCTTTGTATTTGAATTTAGTCATTTTTAACTATTGTAATCTTTTTTGTAATTTACTAATGCTTGGAGCTTATCTCCCTGGGCCTCTACTGAAAATGGGCATGTATCCAGCTAGACTAGCCCAGCCAACAAATGGAAAATAAAAAAATAAATAAAATAAAATTAATGTGATTTAGTCTATTCATTTTCTTAGATCTAATAGGAAGTTTATGTAAGCTTGACGGGTTCAGTGAATACATTTGAAGTTTGTTTTTTTCCAGGCTTATTGAAACTTTGTGATTTAGAATTTCAACATATTTGTATTCAACTTGCTTAGTTCAGACTAACTAATAGTGTCATTTGGTTTTAGGTCTAACTTTATTTTATCTATTTTAGTTTATAATGTATTTAATTCTTTGTCCCACTTTTTTGTTTTATTCATATCCATTCATCCATTCTCAACCCCTTTTCCCAGTTTTGCACATGGAGTCAGGGCATCACTTCAACAGCGACAATCATCTAGAGCCAAGGTTTACACTGGTGGATGGCTAGACCTGCCAAGGTAATTCATCTGTACCACATACTCATACACTCACTCACACCTAGAGCTAATTTAGAGTGTTCAGTTCACCTGCTGCATGTCTTTGGAATGTATACCAGTATGTAATTTTACATTTAAGTAAGCCTTTAGTGAGTCCCAAAGGATGATATAATTTACTTCACCATTTGTATTTATTTATATAAAGTTCTTAATCTCATGTACATGCTATTCTTTAAATCCTTTTATTTTAGCAATGTATGCTGTTCGTCTTTTATGATGTATTAAGGCATTATTTTTTAAATAATGTTGAACATAATAACATTGTGATCTGATAATGCACATGACATTATGGAAATGTGTCTTATATTTGAAATCAAATTGCCTGTAACAAAAACCTTGCTGATATTTGTCTAAGTTTCATACCTATAAGAATAATGGGTGTACTGATGTAAATTTACTTTTCACAGTTCACGTATATCCTTTAAGTTCATAAGGTTTAAAAAATTTCATAAGTATTTAGCTGAAGACATGATTCTAGGCTTCTTATTAACAGTGGTGTCCTTATCAGATAAGATACAATTAAAATCACCAGCCATTATTACCTCACCTTTCATATAATAGGCTATGCTGTCTAGATAATTTTTTGCATCTTTAGCTCCTAGCTCTGGAATCCAATAAGAATTTACCAAAGTATATATTTTCCTATTACATTCAATTACAACAATGCTTAACATACAGTTAAATATCCATTACATTAGGCATAACTGGGGACTTCTTCCACAAAATGTCACTGCCTTTTCTTTTAAATTTAAAACCAGAGCATTCCAGAATTAAATAATTCTTTAATGAAAATTTATTAACATCCTTACTGAGTAAATGTGTTTCTTGTAAAATACTATTTGAGCTTTGTGTAACTTCAGGTATTTAAACAGGCTTCCCTCTTATTGTATTAATCTATTATTATTATTAATAAATAAACATTTAAAATCAAACATTTGTAAGAGAAAATATTAATAAAAAATAATTCTATGTGAAGAACTATTATATACTTCAGAGATAATGATAAAGGACATTCAGCAATGGACAAAAATGTAAAACAATATAACCTTAAAATAATTTACCATGAAATTACATATTCCTACTTTGCTGATAAAATCAAACTACATATCAACCTCCCCATTAGAATCACTATACTTAGGTCATGCTTCTGCTTTATTTATGTATGTTCCCTGTCTTGATATGAATCATATTACGAATGCCCTTCTATGTGTTATTGAGAAAGGGAGAAAAGGCATCTTTGGTCCCATTTCACTTTAAATAAGACAGATTAGTTATAACTATTCCCATCTTCTCTTATATCCTTTTCTTGGTCCTCAGTCTATAATAAGAAGGTCATTAAATGTTAGTTTCACTTTTTTATTATAAAGGTCAAGAAATTGCATATTATCATTTATTTTATTTTATTTACCGTGTATAAAATAATTTATACAACCAATTTACTAGCTATATGCATGTCTATTTGTTTCTATTGCCTTCTGTTCCTATTTATACTATCTTATACTATTTACTATTTACATGAACTCTCTACTTCAGTTATAATCTATATGTACTATGTTGTTTGAAAGAACAGATATACCATCCCTTATACATTTCAGGAAATAATAATTCTAGTCCCTTCTTTTGTTATATACTTTAATTTCTTGCAAACAATCCATTACCCTGTTTATGCATTGTATCAGCGGGAATTGAACTAACCTCAATTTTTTTAAATAAAATCTATCAGATGTAATCTATATGTGATTTTTAAATCAAATGCTATAGAATATAATCATTTGTAGAAGTTCCTTATTGTAAACTGCAGTGTGGTCAATCTGTTGTTATATAACAAGCAATCAATCTGTTAATATGTAACAAGCAATCGAAACTACAAACCATTAGTTTTAAAGTTGTTTTTTTTACTTTTAATTTATTATATATATATATATATATATATATATATATATATATATATATATATATATATATATATATTAATTATGTACGGTATATTCCTTATGTATGATTTAATACAATGTGTTTTAATTCCTAGATGTGAATGCTTTTAAGTTAATTTATCAGTTAGTACTTAGAACACATTGCATTTCTCATTTTAACATCCGCGGTGGTACGGCGGTAGCGTTGTTACCTCAAAGCAAGAGGTTCTCCCGTTCGATTCTTGGCTTGGCTTGGGAGTGCCTTCTGTGTGGAGTCTGCATGTCCTCCCCATGGTTGGGTAGCATTTGAAAGACATGCGTGCGTAAATGGGAGTGCCTTCGTTGAAGGTTGGGAGTCGAGCTGGCACCTCGGCGTTTCGTAAAAAAAAATCTACTGCCAATCATTAGCAGACCGAAGTTCCGCTGTGGTGACCCCTTACCAGGAAAAAGCCGAAAGACAAACAACAACAACTTCCTGTTCAAAGGTGAGATAAAAGGTCAGCTTTCAATTTAAGGAAGAAGAAGAAGAAGGGGTCTTTGTTGGGCCATTTCACACATGAATGGGTGTGGCCAGAGTGATTGACAAGTCTAACAGCTATGATGTGGTATGCAAATGATGCAAGATTGATATGCCACACAAATTGCTTGCTAATTAACAAATGTTCTTTTGAGGTGTGTTATGTATTAGAGGATATGCCCCTCAAATTCTTGTCCATTTTGGCATTTGTTTTTAAACAGTGTTCACTAAAGAAATGTTTTTCCAGTGCCACAGTTTTGGTCATTTTTTGATAATGACTTGCTGTATTACATAAGTAACAAGACTTGTACTTCTATTAAGTAAATCAGTGAGTGTACAGTTACAGTTTTATGCTGTTCTGAATCAGTGAGTTCACAGTTATAGCTTTATGTGGTTGTACTGCTCAGTATAGTAAAACTATGGAGCTTTCTTTCACTGGCTGCATGCTTTGCCTTTACCATTCATTGGAACAGTGTTGTTATGATTACAGTGACTCCCTGGGTAGTAACAGCTGTAAGTCTGAAATGTTATTATGACAGCCCCAATTTTCAAGACCCACTCTTGCCAATATACTAGCAAAGTCTACTCTTCACAACATGTGCAACCTTTGACAGTTCACTTACACTATACACAGCGTAGTTCATTATACATCTAGGTGAAACTATTCTGCTTATGTAAAACAACCCCTGCTAACTGGAAATCATCTGGCTGCTAAAATTTGCAATGAAACAACATACCCATAAATTACATGTAAACTGGAATAGCATCTCAGAAACATGTAGTGTTGCAATTGCTTCAATGTGTAAAACCAAATCTTCCAGTAACACTTGATTTTTAAACAGAAGACCAAAATAGGAATGACAAGCCTATGGATTTTTTTAAGTCAGTAGGTGGTAATAATTTAAAAAACATAACACATTTTTAAATTTACATAGGGAAGCAATGATATGAGATTTGAGAACAAATAAAAAAATAAAGCATAAACTCTAGTTACAATGCTTTTCTTTACCAAAATTTGTGTGAGTCAATGCTTGACAAAGAATAGTGTGAGAAATAGAAAAACTTGGAAATGTGAAGCACAAAGCAGGATCTAAGGCATTATAGTTCACAATATTTAATGGGCTTCCCATCATCTTTAATAGTTGTAAATGCATGATTTAAAATACCACTGGGTACTGAGTAATCATTCTTCAATACCTTGTTTGAGAACTAAAATGAATGGCACCCTCCATAAGATGTGACAAATGAGAGCTATGCATAATACTTCCTCTGTATGCACCTCTCTGACAGCTGATCACTGTAGTCATATTCACCAAGTAATAACAACAACTGAGTTTCATGCATGTCCAACAGTTTTGTTTTCTATTGTGGTGCATTATTTATTTAAGCAAAGTGAAAGTTTCTGCTTAGCACAGTTGGAAAAAGTTATTTTAGGAGAGTCAGTGTCACATATACCTCACATGACATTTTGAAAGAAATAGAGACAGCTATTATGAGTAGGGATCAGCTATGCCTGAAATATGACTATTCTTTACTGTTTTTTTTCAAAACTGGGGTAACAAGTAATCTGATTTGAGCTTTCCTATTGCGTTTATTCTCAAAATACTATTTAAAATAGATTGTTTAGTGAATTAACAAGTCAGCAGTATCTGCTCACTGCGTGCTGACAATCCTAGATGAATATTCATGTGAGCAAGTAAAGCATCAAAACATTTATTCATGAATGTAGTATAACATCACTGTGCTGCTGGGTGTAGGGTGGGGTTTGGGTGGCGCTAGCTACTGCGCATCCTGGGGATTGATACAGTAAAACAAAGCCAAAGAAGATAAGCACTTATATAACCATTTAAAGTTTATAAAGCCTCACAAAGGTGCTCATTCTACTTAATAGCTTCTTTTTAAAGCTAAGGTATGTTAAAGGCATGAAAATAGTTTGCTTAGCTTTATTTACGTGCACAGAAACACCTGCGACATTTGCGAGTGAATTTAAACATTTCAGTCTTAAATATTAACCTTACAAAGCCATCTAATCAAGAAAAAAACACAAAACTCTTTACATTTTCAAATACTTCTACAAATATCGATAAAACCTTTTTAGAAACTCTGCAAGTATAGTTAAACTCGAAACAATTGCAATTTTTTCTTGTAATAGGTGACTCTATCGTCAGGCACACTGACATCCCGCTCACCAGGCTGAACAAGGAGAAGGTCACGGTGAGCTGCCTGTCGGGCGCTAGGATCCGCCACATAACACAAGCACTCAGGTCACTCCAAGGCAAGTATAAATATGACTCAGTCATTGCCCATGCTGGTGTGAATGACCTGAGACGTACCTCCCTGGACTACATGAAAAGAGACATAGAGGAGCTCTCTGAGCATGTAGCCCAGGCCGGAATGACCCTTACCTTGAGTAGCATCTTACCCTCACCAAGAATGATGCCACAATATGAAGACAAGATGGTCAATTTCAACAATTGGCTTAAGTATTGGTGTCATTCAAAGGGGATCCAATGCCTGTCAGCCTGGGATGACATGCTCGACAAGCCACGATGCTTCGCTAGGGACGGCTTGCACCTGTCACCCCTGGGCTTTCGGATATTGGCAAAGGCTCTTGCTACCCCCATAGTGCCTTTTTAGGCAAGGCTTAAAAGACAAACCCATCTCCATAGGTATCACAAGGGATAAGAAACTAAGAGTAATGCTACTCAATGCCAGAAGTCTAAACCTCAAGATGCATGCACTCGAAACTCTCCTTAGCATGGAGAACATCGATATCTGTGCAGTAACAGAAACCTGGTTCAAGGCTCCCGAGAGCACCCCAGCACTACCAGGTTATACCTCATACCATGCTTTTGGCCCCAAAACTTGGACCGAACCACAAAAGGAGGGGGAGTATCAATATTCATCAAGGATACCCACACCTCCAGGTTGGTGGCACAGCACGAAGCATCAGAGACTATCCATGTGCAACTAACAGTGGGTAAAACTGCCTTCCAGTTTATAGCTTGCTACAGACCACCCTCCCAAACACAGGAACCCCACTTGGCCTTCCTGAGAATACTGGAAAATATGAAGGTCTCTCCAAACACCATTATATTGGGTGACTTCAACTACCCAAACATAGACTGGGAGCATTACTCTAGCTCCAACACCCTAGTCCAAAGGTTCCTAGAATTTATAAACTCAAATGCTATGGAACAACTTGTTACCACTCCCACAAGAGGGGAAAACATACTGGACCTGATCATCACCAACATGGGGACACTATGCTCCAGACCAGAAGTGTATCCCTCACTGGTATGATCAGACCATAAACTAATCTCACTGGATATTCACATCCCGACCCCACCCCCTGCCCAGAAAACCACAGTGAAAAACTTCTCTAAAGCAAATTTCACATGCCCCAAAACCGAGGCGGAATCCTTCAAAGCCCCCGGGCCTGTGGAAAATACGGCCCAGACCGCAGAATCCTTTATAAACACATTCTATGAACACCTTCAGGAATGCATGGATCATGCAATCCCAAATAAAACCAAGACCCAATCCTCCAAAGGCAGACATCCTGTCTGGTGGACCCCAGCCATAAACAAACTATACAATAGAAGGAGGAAGCTACTACATGATAGAGCAAAATCTCAAAAAGAGAAGGCATCTCTGATCAGTATTAGCAAAAAACTACGGGCACTCATAAAATCGTCTAAGGCCAGCTTCAAGAGAAAAATTGCACAAGACACTAAGGATAATCACAAGGCTTTCTTTAGTTATGTTAGGAACCTGGGTGGGAATTCCCAGATATGCTCAGAATTAGTCCAAAATGACAAAAAATACACCGAGCCCACAGACATTGCCAACATCCTAGCTGACAGGTTCAGTGCAAACTTCTCCCCCCCCCCCCACCAAAAGGGCAAATATCTTTCCCAACAGAGTGCTGCCCCCCTGACATCTCAGATGCTCAGGTAAGAGCCGCCCTCTCCAAAGCAAAAAACACAGCATCAATGGGACCAGATGGTGTCCCAGGCTGCGTCCTACATGAACTCCAAGAAGAGCTAAACCCAAACATAAAACTACTGTGCAATCTTAGCCTTACTACAGGATATGTACCCAAAGAGTGGCGTACAGCAACAGTGGTCCCTCTCCACAAAGGTGGTGCCTCAACGGATCCTGGAAACTATCGCCCCATAAGCCTGACTAGCTTGGTCTGCAAAGCTATGGAAAGGATCATCATGGACCTCATAAATAAAGATATTGGGGACCTACAGACACTGGATCCTACCCAGTTTGGCTTTGTTAAGGGCAGATCCTGCCTCTTAAACCTGGTCAATTTCTTTGAAACAGTCACCAAGGCCATTGACGAGGGGAAGGTGGTCCACACAGCCTACCTGGACCTCGCAAAAGCCTTCGATACAATACCCCACTCGGGCATTATAGATAAGCTCACCAGCTTAAATATAAACCCCTATGTCACTAGATGGGTTGCAACCTGGCTCAAGGACAGAACCCACATGGTTAGAATTGCTGGAGCCATGTCAGACTCCAAACCAGTTACAAGTGGCATCCCACAAGGCTCAGTCCTGGGACATCTCTTGTTCGGTATATATTTCTCGGCGGTACAGGCCAACACAGAAGGACTGTGGCTGACCAAGTTCGCAGATGACTGCAAACTGGGCGCCATAATCAACTCTCCAGCCGACACAAGCATCCTCCAAAAGGGCCTCATAGAAACAGACAACTGGTGCCAGAACCATGGCCTCAAGCTAAATTCCAAAAAGTGTATAGTCATCCCCTTTGGCAAAAACAAAGTGCCCACAAATTACCACATAGGTGGTAATCCATTAAGTACAGAAGAAGTCATTAGGGACCTGGGGACCCAAGTTGATAGCAATCTCTCATTTGACAACCACGTGGCCAAAGTGGTTAGAAAAACATTTTATATAGCCCACCTAATAATGAAGGGATTCACATCTTGATCAGGGGAGGTCATCGTGCCTCTTTACTCATCCTTCATCTGGCCCATAATTGAGTACAATGCCCCTTTTGGGATGTACCTTACCAGACACCTGCAGCAACTGGAAAGACCCCAAAAGTACCTCACCAAGAGGATCAAAGGGTTCAAACAGATGCCATATGCTGCCCGGTTAAAGAAACTCCAGCTCTACTCAGTGGCATACCACCTGCTCAGAGGCAATCTGTGCCTGACGTATAAAGCCATGTCCAACCCGGAATTAATGGACATGCTGCACCTCAGAAAATCCAAATCCCATCGAGCTACGCTCGAGAGACTTGAACCTCAGCACTGAAATAAATAGGACATGCTGGAGGGACAGATTAATAACCCAGAGGCTCCCTTCACTCTGGAATAAAATCCCAGTCCAGGTTAGGCAGAGTCCCACATTGACTCTCTTCAAGAGGAATCTTGATGAGTGGATGGGAGATCGTAGGTTTACCCCGGCTATCACTTCTGTGTCACTGTTAGACAGAGGCACAGTATACTAATCTCAAAAAAAGGCATAGCAAAATTAATTTAAAATGGGTGGCAAAAGCCAAACACACTCTGGCTAGGCTTATAAATGCCCTAGGGCAGATAGCCTAGTATGAACCTATGAACCTATGAACCTATAAGTATTCATTTTTAACTTTCATCTTAAAATAAAGGCATAGCAAGTTACTTTAAACAGTAAATAACTACTAAATATTGTAAGAAGACAGTAAATAAACATAATTACAGATAAAACAATGATTCCTACATTTCATATGTGGATGTTTTCTCATGTTTTCATGTATTATTTTATATGAAGCTTTCAATCAATCTATAAGGGAGACCTAACAATAAAACTTGCATTGAACGAATGCCAGTAATGTGTGAAAAAATTCAGCTAGTAAAGGTGTTAATGATGTGGTAATTGTTTAGTGACATTCCAATAATTTCTGTTGTGTAAGTAAAGCAGCTATTTGTGTGAATTAGAATGCAACTTTGCATACTTGTTTTGCTGTCATTTTAAATTCCAAATATAGTGTTTAGTAACACAGCATAAAACCATAGTAATAATATAATATATTTTTTGTTTTTTTACCTAAGTTTCAGCCAATTGATATTTTACATTTAATGATATGTTTGGTATAAAATAATTAGCTTCAATTCTATATGTAACTTAAAAGAAATATATTTGAAATAAGGAATACAAATTATTTACCTTACAAAAAGTGGTATTATTATCTGATACTTACCATCCATACACTTCTTTGTTTTACAGAACCAATATTACAATGAAAATGAAGTAATTTTTCATGTATCTTTCAGTTTTTTACTGTTTTTATCTTTAACTCACCATCCGTTCCTTGTTGCATTTCTTTTGAGAGATGCAGACAAAGTCCAGCCCATTTCATTCATTTTTTTCTAGTATTTTATTCCTCTATATAAACTTCAAAGCATCTCCCAAAGTGCAAAAAAACTCTGTCTTTCTGTAAGTTAAATCTTTTATTTTTGCTGGAAACAAAATCTATGCTTTAATATTGTTTTTCTTTAAGTCCTTTCTAAGAAGTAGACATGCTTTCCCTTTTTGACATAACTGAAGTTGAATAATCATTGTCATATTTTATAATGTTTTATTTTGTTTTAGCTGGATAATTCGTCCATACCCCTTTTGAAACAAGATCTTTATCTTGGCTGGAAATGAATCTAACTATCACTAACCTTGCTGTGGGTGGATTTTTCCTTACTGATGTATTGGAAATGATCTGTGTGTCCTCTCAATACCAAAGGAAACAGCTTCAGGCAGGTCCAATGTCTTACTCAGCCAGGTATTTAGAAATTGAATCATACTGTTTCATTCCTCTTTTTTGGGATGCCATAAATCCTAATGTTGTTCCTTCTGGGTCTGTTTTCTAGATCTTCTATTTTTTTCCCAAAATAGTTATTTTGTTTCAGGAGAAATTCAGTCTTATTCTCACTCTCAATCATTCTTCCATGTAAATCAGTCATTGCTTCTTTTATTTTTGAAATGCATGAGGATTGTCATTAAGAGTTTCACTCAGCACCTCTACCTGTTTTTTACATTCCTCCTTAATGTTATCTATTTTGCTTTCCAGTTTATCCATATTTATAGAATTTTCATTTATATGAATGTCTCTCTTCATTGTATTGTCCTGTATAATGGGTTTAGAGTAACTCATTCTGAAGGAATTAGTTTCTGGACAGAAAAAAGCAATGAAAAAGGTTTTAAACTTATTTTTTCTTGTAATAGTTTATTCACAAGTAGTTTAATTATACATCCATTAATTTTTGAAATATATTCTTTGAATGTTTCTGTAAAAATCCTTTCATAGATGTTAAAATAAGCAGAGCAAAAGTACAGTTAACTGCTTACCATCTTGGTCATACTCCCTCAATTTGCTGGAAATTCTAGAGATTTTAGAATCTAACAAAATTGAGGTCACCTACAGTAAAATCTGCCAGCCTAGCCAGATAGAATATTGGAGATAATTCCATCATCTGTAAATATTAATGTAAACCACAGGCTTATGTCTTAAATGGTAAAAATAGTGTTACATGTGGAACTGGAAAAAAATGTAATAACAGTGCACTCTACTGACCAAGTAAAGCATGTTGTGTCCCTTTGATGTTAAATCTCGCAGCCAGTTAGTCTAGAGTGAGGCATCCTGCCTATTGTTTTAAGGCCAGAGTTAATGGCCAGAATTTGCATGCATAAATGTCCTTTAATGCTCTGGTTTCTGCCCAGAGGTGAAGAATGCAAATGTAGTTTCTGTTAGCCTATAAACCCAGAGAAGTGTGAAGAATGATGTAATGTGAACCAGGAAGGTGATTTTAAAAACAGAGAGAATCAGAGAACATTAAGCATTTTTGTCTTGAACATTCAACTTATCAGCACTGTCTTGCTCTATATGTTTTCTCTTAGAAATAGCTAGAATCTAGAAAGATTAGAATGTGTTTTTCTGTGATGTCAGAACTGCACTACTGAATTATTTTAAGTATTTCTCTTTGATTTCTGAACTCTTGACTAGCACTGTGTAGTAAAAAGTATTGTCTTATGTTTTGACTATTTGTATTAAATATTTTAAACCCTTTCAACTGTGGCAGATTTTATAGAGATAATTTAAGCATTTTAGAGTACTTGCATGCCTTTGGTAAAATTGTACAAATCCATGTCAATAGCTTTAGCCCTGAGCTATACTACCAATTGGATAATAATATTGCACAGTAATAATTGGACACCCTTTTAAGGGCCTTTGAGTAGCTGATAAATATTAGTGGATGGTAGCAGCTGGTACTACCGTATAGTCTGGGAAAAGGGGGTACAGCTGGAGAACCTGTGCCAGCCTTCCCCAGGAGTGTCTGTGTGGTTATATAAACTCTTCTCAAAGTGTGTGTGTGTGTGTGTGTGTGTGTGTGTGTGTGTGTGTGTGTGTGTGTGTGTGTGTGTGTGTGTGTGTGTGTCAGCTACTTGGGCATGGACATGAAGCACTGGTTGGACAGAGAGGGTGTTGGAGGTTTTAGCTTGCCCACTAGGCTGAGATCTGGACCCTATAGCTGTCCCAGTGGGGAGTCTTATTGGGGACCTGGAGAGCAAGGGAGTGACCAGCTCTGGACTGACTGCGATCGCTGTGTGCTCTTAAGGGAACTTGCACTTTACTGTGTGTATTTGTTATCCTTTCCTCCTATATGAGATGCCCTTCACTGGTATCAGTGCTGAGGATCGAGGCTTCTTTATTGCTGGGCCAGGGCACGGGCATCACACACATTCAAGAAGTATCTTGTTTAGTTATTTGCTGATAAAACTTTGTGATACATGTATCTGAAAATTAACTAGAGACTGTTTACTAATGATGCATTTAATCTTAGTCTTTATGGTTCAGGTTATTTAAATAGCAAAATTAAAGAAGCTCTTAATATTTCTTAGAAAAAATAGTGCTTAACAAATCAACTTCACAAGAAATAGATCTCATCACACAATAAAGACTTACTTTTCTAATGCCAGCAGCCTTGGGAATAAATAGAGAGTTAAAAACATTATGTGAGCAGATGACTTGTATGTCATGCCTATTGCAGAAGTTTGGAATTGTATTAATTTGATCTTCCCCAAATACACTAAATATTAATGTCTGAGGTCGTATAAAAACGGAGGTGAGTTGTACTATTATTAAATGATTCAATTAATTTATAGTTAACCCATGTCAACAACCAATTAGAAACCTTAGTCAGAGATCTTAAGGGTCTGTCTGATGCAGCTACAGCAAGGATATTTCTAAATTATGGACACCTAATTCAATGGATGCATTTATTTGTTATGAAAACTATTTAACTTGGAGATTTTTTTTTTGCATTACAAACAAGTAATTAAACCAGTCATCTGAATTATCTAAATATAAACTGGGATAATTATACATTTCATTCACATTTTGAAAAATAATTAATTAATGTCATTTTTATCCAGTGGTTTTACCAAACTAATTAGGGAGTCATCCAAAGTTAAAAACATTGTGGCCATCACTGTAGTGACCATTAGAGGGTTATTAAACCCCCTGTATAGGTCCCCAATTAGATAATTTAGATTGCAATTATTTGAAATACTGACATACAGAAATACATTCAGTTATAAAAAGCTTGATTACCATCTTCTAAATGATGGTGTTATTGATGAATCTCTGACTTAGATGAACTGATTGGAAGTAGTTAATAAAAGTCAATAAACTGGGGTATTCTAGATTAGAGTAAATACTATTAGAATCTTTGGACAGAAAATTACCCTAAAGTAAATCCGAATGTAAAATGTTTACTGCTAGTATACTAAACTGATTAAATTATAAAAAAAAAAAACGTATTCTGAAATACAGAAAATATCAGAATCACCAAATCAAAACCAAATGTATTATGATTTCTAAGGATTTTAAACGTAAGTTTGACAGGAAAAAAAAAACAAATGCAGCTCCACATCACTTCCACTATGAGTGGGCAAAAGTGAATGCACCAAGTATTAGAATCTCCTAACTGCATTCATTGCAAAAATGGTCCTAAAACAATTTATTCATTTTTTTTTCAGGCCAATTCCACCCAAAACTTAAATATATATCATGCCCATGGTCACATTAACTCAAAAAAGGTGGAAACTCCCCCAAAAGGGCATTAATGCCAGCAGAAATCACCAACAGTCATTCCCTATAGAGGAACTCTGATTGTCAGTGGGATGAACATTGGGCAGCTCAATAGTTCAATCTTAGCCCTCTTGTAGTTTACCTGTCCAAATAAGTTTATAAAAAAAATAGTATTTATGTTATACACATGATAACGCAGTCTTCCATACTAAACAATCAAGTGGTATCTCCATCATATGAAGGTAAACCACCATTTAAACCTTGAGAGATTGCTGATGCTTTTACTAATTAGTTTTTGAGTATTAATGGCTGTCATCAGGACTATTATTTCTTGTGAAAAATTCTGATATTACTATTATGGATCCTTTCTCAAACACTGTTATTGAAAACTCTTTAAAAAAGTGGATACAAAACATCTAATGCACCCCTTAATATACTATTAATAGTAATTATGACAATTAAAATATTCCAATAATGATCCTGCATTCAACGCTTATTCTTTTTTCTCTAATCAATGGCACCATCCCTGAAACTTAGACAAAAGTCATCTATTACTCTTATCTTTAAGAAAGGCAAGAGACTACAAATTTAAAATGGTAGATCAATAAGCCTCACATTACTGTTGGCTAAATGCTTAAAAACAATGTTTATTCATCTTTTAAATGACCCAACTAACAGCTCAATTATTTTAGGCATATCTCTACATGCTTTCTTCACCACATGAGGGTCAACATTTATCAATTTAGTCAAATTCTACAACCATGTCTGCCTTGCAACAGACATGGGGCTGTCTGTGTTATATTTTTGTCTCTTCCTAAAGTATTCAATACTTTACCACACTCTTCAATCCTTACAGTCCTAAAAAATATCTTTTCAGTTCTTATCTTGTTAAATGGATCAATAACGAGATTACATGGTTATCTCAGTGTGCAACAACATAGTTTCATAGTTTCATAGTTTAGTACTAGGCTATCTGCCCTGGGGCATTTGTAAGCCTAGCCATAGTGATGTGGCTTTCGCCACCCCATAAAATGGTACAAAAATGCACAGAATAGATTTAGAATACTGTGCCTCTGTCTAGTAGTGACACAGTGAAGGTCCCCTTATATAATAGAATTAGTTTACTGTGCCCCTGTCTAGTAGTGACACAGATGTGACCCCTGGGGTAAACTTACGATCTCCCATCCACTCATCAAGATTTCTCTTGAAGAGAGTCAGTGAGGGGCTCTGCCTAACATGAACTGGGATCTTGATCAACAGAAGGAAATCAGTCCAGTTATTTACCAACTTCTCTTGCAGTTGTACATGGATCAGGACTTGGTGCTTTCTTATTTAATTTAGTATTCTCTACTAACCCCAGATGTAAATCCTGTGGACTAGCAAGTATGCAGATGACTGTGAGGTAGGATGGAGTCACATCCATATCAAATAATGGCATAATTAAAATAAGCAAATACTTAAAAGATAATATTTGAAAGATATTACTGCTTGAGCAAAAACTGCTGCCCTACATTTAGTGTCGACAAATACAATGTTATGTAGTTTGTAATGTCTGAATTAAAATGTCCAATAGCATTAAGTGCTTGCAAAAGTTTTTGTCTACAAAGACTTTGGTATCTCAACACCTAATCAATTTTCATTTGAGACACATGTTAATAACATTAGAATTAAGGATGTAAGACAAAGGGGTAAGTACAGTGAATATGGTGAAAATCTATGCTACGTATTAAATACCATTATTAGAATACAACTACTTTTGCATTTATACAAGTCAATTATGTTTATTGATTTATTTATTTAAGTTTGATAACAGGGGCATCCACTGGGCCAAGAAGAGCCCGTTTTTAGTGGTGGCCCAGGGAGAAACGCTCCACAATAATTGCAAGTTACAGTTCACATGTTACAAAAGGACATAGCTCATACAGTTAATTAAGCATTTACAGATAAGCTCCGTGATATTTGCAATTGGCTTGTCACAATGTTACAAAAATGAAGACAATAATTCGATAGAGGAATTTCAACATTTACATAAAGTGAATATTTTTGTTATAAACTCAATTGTACATTTAATATTTTAAAATATACAGCTACTAGCCATTAGTAGGTTAGGAAAATATTATGCATGGAGAGGGTAATAGTATATTTGAGATTGGAGAGTATAGTACAATAGATATTAGAGAGAAAATTAGTTATTAGTAGGGGAGGGATTGTTTTTGGTGGGATGAAGTAATAGTAGAGGTAGTTGGATGAGTCAGTGTAAGGTGGAATGGGAGAAGGGTTTAAGTTGGAGCATGGCAAGGGCATTCCCATTTGGAAGAAAGATGAGAGAGTAGCTGAGATTTGAAATTTGTATGGTTAGGTAGGTTGTATAAGTGTGTGGGGAGAGAATTCCATTGTTTAGCTAAGGAGTGGACAGCAGTAGATGGCCAGGAGGTCATGCAGGTTTGTGGACCTGAAGGAGATTTTGGTTTTTGGATCTGAGTGAGCGGTTGGGAATGTAAGGCTTTAAGGAAGTAGCAAGAGCTGGGCAGTTGTCACGTTTAAAGCTGAGCTTGTGGGCAATGGTGAGTTGTAGGTAACTGAGGTAGTTGGGTAGTTCAAGCCAGTTGAGGGTGAGGGGGGAGTGGCAGTGGTGGCATGAGTTTTTTGAATTGGTTGCAAATTTGGAGATCTTGTGTTAGCAGGATTCAAGTTTGAACTGAAAGGCAAAATGGAGATTGGTGAAAAGAGGGGCACCATACATAAGGGAGGGGAGTAGGAAGGTGGATGCAAGAGTTTGACAGGTAGAGGGCCTTAGGAAGCTGTTGTGCCTGTAGAGGAGACCTAACGTTTGGTGGATTTTCTTGATTGTGAAGTGGATGTGGGTGTCAAATTTTAGTTCTTCATCAATAATGATGTCAAGAAGCTTAGTGTTGGGAACAGTTTCAAAGAGGGTGTTGTTTTGGCTCTGTGTGGTGAATGTGGATTTGTCAATGGTGTTTTTGGTAAGGGAAAAAAACATTAGTTTGGTTTTATTTGCATTTAGTGCTAGATGGTTTGACTGCATCCAGGCTTCTGTTTTGAAGAAGGCTGGTTGGGTTTTTGCTAGGAGCTTGGAGGGAGAGAAGGCTGAGCAGATGATTGTTGAGTCATCTGCATACTGGATGATAGATGAATCTGGGATGGATTGGTGAAAGTTGTTAATGAATAGGTTGAAGAGAAGAGGGCCAAGAACAGAACATTGTGGGACACATGTGGGTGTGGGAAGGAAGGGGAGGTTGAAGTTTTCCATTAGACAGCTTGTTGGCAGTTGGACAAATAGCTGGAAAACCAGGTGATGTTGGTGAGAGAGAGGTGTAGGGTGGAGAGTTGGGATATAAGTAGGGTGTGTGAGATGGTGTCAAAGGCCTTTGACAGATCTAGGAATAGTGTGGATATGAACTTGCCTGAGTCATGTTCGAGGTTTATCATTTCAAGAAAGGAAAGAAGGGCAGTCATGGTGCTGTGGCTAGGGCGGAAGCCGTGTTGGGTAGAGTAGAGGAGATTGTTTAGTGTTAGGTGTGCCATGAGTTGTGCTTGTATAGTTTTCTCTAGTATTTTAGAAAGATTGGAAAGGATAGCAATAGGCCTGAAGTTGGTGGTATCAGTATTTTTGCCACCTTTGTGGAGGGGATGATGTAAGCATTGTGCCACATAGAAGGGGCGTATGATTCTTGCATGGATCTATTCATAAGAATAGAGATGGGATAGGCAATGCTGTCTGCAGATTGTTTGAGGAAGGTGGGTGGAAGGTTGTTGGGTGATTTGTGACAGGGTTTGAGTTTGAGGAGAAGTCTTTTTATAGTGCTTGTGGGAATGGGCTTGAGGTAGAAGGATGTGGAGGAAGGGATGGTGATTTGGGCAGGAGTGGTGGTGGTGGGAAGAAGGCTGATAGTTTAGCTATGTAGTCTATGAAGAATGAGTTGAACTGGCTGGCTATTTCAAGGTTGGAGAGGTTGGGGTCTAGGCAGGGGTTTTCTTTGTTGCCAGGATGTAGCATGGATGAGATGGAGTCCCAGAATTTTTTGGTATTTGTTGAGTGCAAGGACTGGAGTTTGGAGCAGTGGGCTTTGCGATTTTTAATTATTAGTTTTTTTTTGGAGTTTTGTAATTGCTTATACTCTAGGAGGGTTTTAAGGTTTTTATGTTTTTGATATTGTTTCCATTTTTTGTCCCTTTGGTGCAAGGCTAGTTTAGTATATTTTGATAACATTGGGCAGGGATTGGTTTTGATGCGTTTGGTTCGAGGGGGGCTTTCTGATTGAGAAGGGTTAGGAATGAGTGGTTAAAGTAGGAAATGGCATCATCTAGAGGAAGGGTTTTGAGAGGGGACCAGTCAGTATGCTTTAAGCATTCAGAGAAAGTTAGAGGGTTGAAAGAGGAGAGGTTGTGGGTTTGGATGTAGTGGTGTTTATGCAGTGGAGATGCGAGACAGTTGGCAAAGGCTGGTAGGTGATCACTGAGAGGATCAGGTAATGTACCGGCTTTAGTGATAAGGTTTGGGTGAGTTGTTAGGATCCAGTCAATGATGGTACCAGAGGTACCATCTTTATTTGGTCTGGTTGAAGATTGTATTAGTTGGGAGAAGTTGCACAGGTTGATTGTGTGGGACGGGGCTTCAGAGTTAATAGTATTCCAGTTGATGTTGGCATCACCGAGTATATAGGTTTCAATTTATAGAAAAGTTAATCTTCACAGCAGCTAAAAATCTAAGATATCATTATGATTATTAAAAGCTGAACTTGTTTACACTCCACTGTAGATACATTCAAAGTAAATCAATAGTGGCAAAATAAGCCCTTAATGTTGATATTCTGCAGCCCTTTTCAACTTATATGTATACATATTCATACAGTTATATGGCTGAAGAAAACTATACAGCTAGAAGAATAGATGAACAAAGCCATGTCTGACCTGAGACATAAAATAGTTTTAGTATAACAGGTTGAGAATACAGTTAAGATTTGTGTTAGGTTATTTTATTACCATGGTAAATTCCATCAAAATTCAGCTTTGCTCTCAAACATAATAACTTGTTTCAGACCTGAGATTGTTATCAATATGACATGGTACTGCTGCCTTGCTTTACATCAAATGCAACAAGCCCCATGAGCTTACAGGCAGTTAAGTCTCTGTGATCATTAATTCATTAATTTTCTACTTCTTTATTTGTAGCAGATTTAATCCTGTCCATCAAACTTCATAATGAAAACAAGACAGCAGCCAAAATACAGATGTACTTTTTGCTGGTAGAAATAATCTTTTACAGAAAATGTTTATATTCAAGGAATTAGTTGCTAAGTTCTCATCAAATTCTTGCAATTATATCTTTCCAGAAAGATAGATATGAATATTTACAAGAAATCTGCATAATATAAAACAGTGAATGCCCTGTCCCTTTATTTCTATGCAGCAGGTGTTAAACAGATGCTGTGAGTCTCTAAAAGAGATTTTGCAAGACATTAATTTATTTCATTAATCCTGTTAATGATATTTTATATTATCTAGAATAATGACCAGGATGGAAAATGTCTGTATGTTCTCTTGCCTAAAAGAAGAAATTAGAACAAATTAAAGGAACTTGTAGTTATTTAATGACTGCTTGAGGCCAGTAAATTTAAAAAGTAATGGATTGTGAAATTCAATAATGACTGAGTCGGAGATCTCTGACTGAGGTAGCTCATTAAAAGTGGACTATATTAAGTTTAAAAGTACTACCGTGACTTCTATGTGATAGAGTTCCTGAAAACATTAATGAAATTGTGAATGACCAGTGGAAAGAAAACAATAATTACCCTAGAATCCTAAGCTCTTTCATTACTCCTATAAATAACCATTAGGATATCAGTCCATTTTGCCTTCCGTAGTGTGACCACATTGTAAGGTGAGAGTTCAGTATTCCTTTACTTGCCAACACTTCTTAGTCACTGTTACAGAGGAGCTGACTGTAAAATGTGAGTATAGGATGGAGCATAGGTCTGCTTGCTACACTTGAAGCCTTTTGGACATAACTTATTTTGCTCTTTCCAGATTTATACGGCTTGGGATAACATTACAGGATTTATACCTCTTAAGCCATTTTTCAGATAACTTGCTTGTTTTAAGATTACTGACCTCTGGATATAATCATGTTTGCCTCTGCAACTGTAGCAAGCTACTTACTAAAGCTATAACAAGCAGCTTTCTACAGTTTTACAGTTACTACCAAATATACACCACTAGGTCCTTCAGATGAGCCACAATGCAATATCAGCATTCATGTTTCAATGGCAGCACTACACTCCTGCACTATCAGAACCAGCCAATGGTGCCAATGACAGCTAGTGCCAAGAGCAGCCACTCTCTTCACCTCACCCTAATTACCTTTCTGCACCTACATTCATGTTATTATAGGTTCATTGATGTGTACTAGGCTAATGACAACAAGGGCATTTTTTTAAGCCTAGCCATGCATCCCAAATCTCTGACAACTTCTGCTACCCTTGATAGGTGTAAGTAGGGGCTTGGGAGGTGAAGCATTTACAAGCAGGGGCCTGGGATATGAACCATTTACAGGTTGCCTGTGTCCATTAGAGACACAGGTGCCTAACCAGGGATGAAGTTCCTGTTCCCCATCCAATTGTCTAAGTTACACTTGAATTTGGTTAGGGAGGAACTCTGATTCACATGTATGGAGAGTCTGTTCCAGAGAAGGGTTAATCTCTGGGAAACATGCCTATCTTTCCACCAGGTCCTATTTATATCACAGGCAAGGTTTAAGTCTTTGGAATGGTTAATTCTGGGACTGTTTGTTTTGCGGATATGCAGGACCATCAGGGTGTGGTTTGACAATGCCATGTATGCCAAGCATAGATCTCCCCTCAGCACTCAGTAGGAGACAGAATACATAGATAGGGCCTTGAGGCAGTCTGCACAGGACATGTTACTTACATCCTGCATTCATTTAGTGAGGAACCTCTGTGGTCATTCCAGTTGTTTGATGTGACTGGTTTGGTACATACCAAATGGGGCATTGTACTCAGTGATAGGTCTGATGAATGCTGAATAAAAGAAACTGGTCCAGAGGCAGATCCCTGAGGGACTCTGCTTGTGACTGGCCTTTTTGTAGAGGTGGACTCCCCAGTTCTAACTTTCTGGGCCCTGCCTGTGTGCCAGCTGGCTATCCACTGAGTGGCATTAGCGTTTGTACCTAACCTCTTAAGTTTGTCAACAATGTTCAAGTGGGAGATTGTGTCAAATACCTTGGCCAGGTCAAGGTAGGCAGTGTGAATCATTTTTCCCTCATCCATTGCTTTGGTGACCCTCTCAAAGCAGTCCACCAGGTTCAGTAGGCATGACTTTTCCCATGATGAAGCCAAACTGGATTGGGTCAAGTATCTGAAGCTTTCCTATGACATTCTTGATCATTTCCATGATAATTATTTCCATGGCTTTGCATATGAGACTAGTGAGACTTATAGGTCTATAGTTTCAAGGGTCTGTAGACTGCCCACCTTTGTACAGAGGTATGACTGTTGCTGTTCTCCATTTATGAGGCATGAAGTTTGTTTGGAGGCAACAGTTGAATAGCAGTTCCAGAAGGCCTGATAGGTCATATTTCATACTATTTAGAAGGTATCCTGGGATACTGTCTGGGACCATTAATGCAGTGTTCTTGGCCTTAGAGAGAGCATTAAGGACCTGTTCCCTCACAATATCAGGGGGAATTATATTTGATGGAATTTCCTGAGGGAAAGTTGATGAGGAGAGATGGGCAAAGTTGTGGATGAAATTGTCAGGCAGTAGGTTTGCTGTATCTTCTGGCTCACTATATGTGGGTCCATTTACAATGACCTCTGCAAACAATTATGTATTGCCTTTGAGGTTGTAAACATAGCTAAAGAATGTGTTGTGGTTGCTATTGGCCTGGGAGGCCAAATTTACCTCAAATGTGTCTTTGGTAGACTTCATTTGTGCTCTGAGTTGCTAGTTTAGTTTAATAAGAGTTCTTTTATCCTGCTTGGTGCTGTACCTCCTAATTTTTGCCACAATTTCCTTCCTTCTATTATGCAGCTTATTGATGTTGTAATTCCATCAGGGTGGCTTGTTATTAGAGTTAGTTCTGTACTTCTTCCTGGTGGGTACAGCTACCTCTATGCAGCTATTATCATGCTTGTATATGGTTTCTGTGAACAGTTCTGCTTAGGCAGCAGTGTTCTCAGGGTTTATGGGAGGTTGCTGTTTTGCCAGGTATCACTTGGTAGAAAGTTAGCCTTAGAGTAGTTCCTGAATATTCAAGGGTTAGATGGAGATCCAGGTTTTATTTTTACTTCAAAGGGCACCATTTTGTGGTATGACCTCACCAGATAAGACATTACACTAGGGGGTGTGAAGCACTCTCCCATTTTAGTGAGGACCAGATCCAGTATGCTTGCACTGCTTGCTGATGTACTGACAATTGGGTCCAGGAAGTTTGTGCTTACAAAATCCAGGAATCTCTGTGCCTGTACATTTGGTGTCATATATGATTTCAGGTTCACAGTGACAAAAATGCAGGGATGTCTTCTTTTTCATCTAGGCCAAGAGTCACTGATGTTTGTGCCACTTTCTCTGCACAGAGTTAGGACCTTGCATTGCACAAGCACCCATAAAAAAAATAATGTCACAGGCTCAAGGCCTTGGATGCCTGCACACAACACAGGTAGGATTAGTTGACCTGTCTGTAGCATCTTCTTGTCTACTCATTCTTAAAGTTGTAAAATGATGTAACACAACTCTGGCATCAGCCTTACCTCCTTCCAAAGTTATGGTCTTTAAAAAGTCAAATGAGCAAGGCAAAAGTCATTTCCTAAATCCCCTCACATGACCTGTGCGACATACCTCTCAACCATACCAAATTCCTTGGTAAATACAGGTTTTGAGGGCAAAGTATTGGGATGCCACAAATTCCCATGTGGCCCCTTTACTGTCTGAATTTCCTTGGGGGGGGGTTGATTTTTTTTACTCCTGACATCATCACGTGCAGGGCATACATGATGATGTCAGATTCTGCAGACCACTCTGTCAGTGCCCAGCACATCTTTCATCCCTGGCTTGGCTCCTCCTCCAGGTAAAAAAATGTAATTGTAAATGTAAACCTATATGTGCAAACGGTAGCTGCTTTTACTTTGCTACCTTCTTTTACTTATGTGACATACTTATTTAAGGGCTTCCTTTACTTATGTAACATGCAGCTGCAGGAGAAGCTTTTTACTTATTAAAGGGCAGGAGAAACTTTTTTTTACTTACTTAAATGTAACAGCTGCAGGAGAAACAACCACAGCTTTTTTTACTTATTTAATAGCTTGCATCAGGCAGGAGAATCTTTTATTAACAGCTGCAGGCGAAACTTTTTATTTATTTAATGGCCGGAGAAACTGCCCTAGCTTCTTTTACTTGGGCTGCAGCAGGCATGAGAAACTGTGCTAGTTTCTTTTAATATGTAACAGCTGCAGGAGTTGTTGCTTCAGATTAGTAGGCTGGTTTGAAGTGTATTATTTCCCAAAGAATGGTTACTGCTACCTTGGAGGCTTGCTTGCTGCTTTTGCGGCACTTGGATTACCTGTAAGCAGAGGTGCAGTACTGGTGGACTTGCAGTTTCTCCTGAGAATTACCAGATGCAGGACTCGTATCACAGGCTGAAATAGACGGTGGTGGCGGGCCGGGAGTGGGGGCTCTGGATTAGGGAGGAGAGCTTTCTGTTCTTCATTGCATAGAGTCAGCTGTTCATATATCTCTGTTTTTTTGGTGGGGGGTATCCTTGCCATGAACCATCTCTTAATAGAGAGGTGCACTTAAGTCATACAAGTATTTTGCAATAAAGTGGAGTTTGTTGCTTGTTTGGATAGGTTTCAAAATAATGCCCCTCCTCCTGTTTCTTGCTGGTAAACAACTGATCTGTGTGGTACCTGCTTGATGACTATCTGTAACGTAGAATTTTTAACACCTCCCAAGTTAACATTTTCATTTGCTGTTTAGTGGTTAGTTGTTTTAAGTAAAGCATTCGTTGGTGCCTTTAACCATGCTAATCAAGTGTGTATTAAAGTGGGTGCTGTTTGTGGAGCATAGCAGCTGATAAGACTTGTATTGTTACAGTAGGAAAGCATTGTCAGTTAATGATTTCTGCCCTTGGTTGCTTATTTACTTCTTTGGTGTGCAGGTTTGCTTTGCTTCAGATGTGGTATTAGAGCAAAGCAGCATGTAGGAAATGGGAGTGTCAATCTCACTAATGTTTTTAACTGTTACTCATCATGTTTCAAGTAACTCTTCATCTGACTTTCTTGTAAATTGTATCAAGGACAGAGAAGTCTGGATTTTTGTCATGTGATTTATATCTTAACTGATTAAATGCTTTGGCAGATTTGATGATTTGAGTGTTTGTATACATATGTAAGGGGGAGGGGTGGCTCATCTAGATCTCTATAAGGAGACAAAAAGTAACTTACTGATAATGATATTTCATTAAGTGCCTTAGACTGTTCCAGTTTTATACATGTGTACTTCACCCATGCTTACTATTGACTGGATAATCAATTGCATTTGACTTATTTGAAAGTTGATGGCACTGTTTTGTTTTTTCTTAAGATTTACAACAGTTTTAAACGTGCTGCTTGTGATACTCCTAAATGCTGTTGAAACCTGCATTAACTTATCCTTTTTGCAGGCATATGTTTCGGAACAGTTCTGCTGCTGTCATGATCCGATGATTCAAGCAAACATGGAATGAATTAAATGCTAGTCATTATGAAATCATAAGTAGTAAATGTAAGTTGGAGAATGGGAATGTGGTAGAGAAATTATTTATTTTGCTGGAAAACTGATGGTTCTGAATGTTGTAGTCTATTGTATTTAGAGTTTCAGGTCCTAACGTCTTTGTTAGTTACATATGTCATGAGTACTTCAAAATTTGTGGAACAGTGTATCCATTTTTGTTTCCTGGCAATATACTCATCAGTTTACACATTTTAAATCTCTGTGGCCTACAATAGTTAGCTTTATTTATTTTTAAACAGGGTGGTTAGTCATTATGTGAACCCTCCTTTGCTCTGTAATGCTGCAATGTTTACATTTTGGTAGACATTTCTGTCATATGATGTTACTAGTTTTGTCTGAGTTGTTTCTGTTTATGCATTGCATGCTGTTACTAGTTTTGTCTGATGTGCTTCTGTTTACATATCACGTTTTTTTTTTTTTTTGCTGCATTTTAATGTACTATTGCCTTTCTCCAGTTGGTTATTTTTGTGTGCAGAATGCAGTCCTGCGACAGCCTCAGTCTCTGTGTTTCTTAATCATGTGTAGATAAATTTATCAAGAAAGAATGGATTTGGACATTTGTGTGTTGATACACACTATGAATGGCAGATGCTTTAAGCAAGTGGCATGTATTTTGAACAAGCACTATTGTTTATTTATCAGTTTTTCTTGAATGGGACTTGACTAATACATCCCTGAAATTCCATCCATGTCCCTGCTGGACAGGGCCATCGAGTGCTAATTTGTCTATACATGGGCTAAACTCTTGCCAAGCTTATAAGGGCCTCAGGGCCAATAGCCTACTAACTTCCTATGATCCTATGATCCTTTTTACTTATTTAAGGGCAGGAAAAACTTTTTATTATTTAAACATAATGGCATAATGGAGAAACAATGGCAGCTTATTTTACTTATGTAACGGCTTGCAGCAGGCAGTATAATCTTTTAATTATGTAACGGCTGCAGGCAAAACATTTTACTTATTTAAGGGCTGTGGCAGGAGAAAATGTGCTTAACATTATTACTTTTACTGTGTGTGTGTGTGCAGCATCTTCAAGAACATTTTATTTATATAACAGCTGCAGGCATGAGAAACTGTGCTTAACATGTGTGTGTGGCAGCTTCTTTTACTTATTTATTTTACTTATTTACCTACAGCTGCAATCAGGAGAAATGTTTTACTTATTTAATGGCTGCAGGCAGGAGGGCAAGTGCAAGGGGCCTATGATTTGAAAACAGCCCAAGGGTAATCTTTATCTGCCACTGGTCAGATGCATTTTCTTTAAATGTGGGTTTCAATGTTGTTTTAATGAATGTGAGTTTCAAGGGTAGAGAAGTTTTAATGCTTAGTCTATTTTCATTGTGAGACTGTATTGCTTTGTTTAGAAGATGTCTATTAGTGTTTGTGCTGTAAAATATAAAACAAAAGTTTTAAATGAAATCCAAATAATCATCATAGAAGTAAAGCAGTATGCACATTATGGTGTTTATGGTAAATAGGGAGAAATAGCCAAGTAATGGGGCATTTGAATGGCTGCCAGGGGAGGGCTGTGTATGGTGGGCCATAATTTTGTGAGGGGAGAAGGGCGGCAAACTCAAAGACAGCCCTAGGTGGCACAAACTCAAACTATGCCACTGATTAGTAGGCCATGGAGAATAACTTTTGGAGGTTCTAGCAAACTATAATATTCTTTTGCTAAGATTAGAATATTGCCTATCATAAAACTTTTACCACAAAACCCACATACTGCAAGTCACCAAAAACAAAATCCTAAGCTTCATCATCTTCTCCCTTCCCAGTGAACATCATTGCTACACATTTAAAAAAATGGTTACCATTTACTACAGGGTCTACTCTGGGGCCTATTTTGGTTGTCTGTTCTTCACTTTGCATTTGAATGTCAGTATCCCACAATTCCATTGTAGTGGACGGGGATACATAATTGTGTATGCAGATTTTATGTTAATCAGTGTACATATTTGTACCTATTTTTTATGGGCCTCTGTCCAGATTTTTTTGATGTTTCAGGTTGAGAGGTATGCCTGTGCAAGGAATTCTTGCCAGAATATCTGCTGTTCCTATATATAGTGAAGCTTCAGATCAATACTCATTTAGAAATGATTCAGTTACAGTTACAAAATGAACTGGGTCTAATATCTCATTTAAAACAACACTCATATGACCAATGAGTAGCTTGGATATTGTAATTTTTTAAGGTGAAAATAGAAATAATATGATATCTGTCATGAGATGAACAAAACAGTACAGTATACACTATTTTTATCTTACTGCTAATACAAGTAATACAAATTGCTGTCACAAGTATATTATACAAGGTGATGGAGAGAATTATTTATTTAGACAGGTAGCAGAAACTACTTTTTCTATGATGTATGATAGTACAATCTTGTCATGGGAGGATATTATATGATTAACCTTTGAAGTTTCTACAAGAATGTCCTTACTGCCAGGACTAAACGTTTATCTGTCTATAGAGCTTATCATAACTTAGTTATGATATTTCACACTATGCCACATTATAGAAGAATGAATAGAATTGGGGGTATATAAAAGAACAAAGCTAAATAACTTGAATCTAAAACTGGATCATGTTTATATTCAAAAGGTAAGACCACGAAGACTCTATTCTCTCCATCCACTATTCACATCACAGTTCTTAAAGGTTGATATATTATTGTCAGATTTCTAAAGTGACTATAGTGATGATTGTAAATGTACAGTATTGTCCTAAGCTAACACCACCACTGTTTAAATATCACTTAAACTTTAATAGAAACACTAGACATGACCATGCCTTCAGTGTGAAAAACTTTAGCATTTTGCCATTTGGTATGTCTTTCCTCAGCAACTTTCTAAACAATTACAATTTGGCTAAACAGTAGAAGACTTTGGAGCTACCAGGGAGGTAACAGTTCCTCTATTTAATTGCTTCAAATTGCAAAAAAATGTATACAAGATCAATATCACACTATATGAAAGCAAAACAGTCACTATGTAAAACTAACTTCAGTAGGGAAAAAACTGCAGGAGGAATGTGTCAAGTTTTGAAAGGCAAATTGTTTGAATGCAAAACAAAATCTGGATCTAGGTACACATGTTCAGGATGGTGTATTTCTGTAACACCAAAATACATAATGAAGGTGACAGTAAAACAATGTAAGAAACAATATGAGATTGAATTATAATACTGAAAACTACAATAAACAAGAAACACAGGCAAATTAAACGTAGTGTGAGACAAGATCAAGAAAAATTGCAGGACAATTTATATAAAGATATTGAGTGCAATAGGAACCCATTTTATAGATAAATAAGATCTGGTAGGAGTCAAGACACACAAATTTATAAACAGTTTGTAGATTTTAAAATGTATTCTCTAAGAGAACAGATTATAACTACATTTACAAAATTTTATATAAAACAGTTTGGATCCACAAAGGGAATGATAAATTGTCCCAGTAATATCCAAATAGCTTCTAGTACTGAAATTAAATTAAGTTATATTGAAAAAGAAATATGTAAACTGATCCAAAACAGAACACATGGAAGAATTAGTAATAATGACCTGAGAACACTTCAGCATGAACTTATGGTACCATTATATCTGTTATTTGTTAAGGCACTTAAGTATGGGAAGATTCCCAAAGATTATAGACATGTACTTAAACCCATTTTTAAGGGAAAGAGGAGCAGGACAAACTTGGAGTCATGCAGAGCCAAACTTTATTTTCTTGTTGTGTAAGTCTCAGGTAAGGTCACAACATGATAGAACAATGGCTTCCCAAATTAAGGAGAAACAGGTGGATTGGGAATCATCCAATCACTTGCCATATGAAGATGTTCTAGATTCCTCGGTAGGGAACCAGTATAGAAGTTTATTTGACATTGCACATCAAGGGGAGGAGTAGGAGCAGCAGTAACTCTGATGCATGCAATATTGTGGAGTGATGGCCAAATGAGTTTCCATATGAAAGAGCAAAAGATGATGCAGGGATTCAGCTGAAGAAATGTCAGAGGAAGACATTCTGGAATTTTCTGTAGAATGCCCAGAGTATTCAGAGAGCAAAGATTTTGCCCTCAATTTAGACAAAATGATTTAAGGGACAAATCACTTGATTTAATAGAGATGGATAGACATATTAAGATTAATGAAAGAAACAGATTATAGAAAATAAACAAGACCCAAAATATTCAAAGTCTGATAAAACAGATGAACACAGTTAATCAAGACTATTAATAGAATGTTATGGTTGGGGGTTGGAATAATGGTTAAGGTGGTTACCTCACAAACACAAGGTATAAGGTTTCATTCTCACCTTTGATGGAAATTGTCTAGGCTTAAAATGGCCCACAAGGGCAGCTAGCCTATGAACCTAGAAGATAAGTAAATAGGATATACTATTGTGCAGCTGAATTGATAACAGATAAAATCTTACCACAAAAATGCAGAACGATAAGGGGAAGGAAGGTATGAAATAATATGCCATCCTGTGAACATTGAACAGAGAAAACTATAAAGCAATTAAGATAGGAAGTGTCATTGTTAAAAGAGTACAGAAGAGGGAAAAGTTAATCAAAATACTTAGAAAAACAGGCATGATAAAAACAATCCACAGTATCAGAACAAACCATGATCTATCATACACTACTACAAATAATAAAGATATTAACACAGGCAGAAAAAACTTGGAAGATATACAGACAAACATAAAGGAAAAGCAAAGACTAAGCAGTTCATTGATAACCAAAAAATGACATAGAGAAATGGAAAACAAAGTAAAAAGAATAGAACCCCCCCCCCAAAAAAAAAAAGAAATAGACACATTTTGGGGAAATGCTTAAGAAGACCCTGTGGAAGATAAGAAGGATGCTGAATGTGTATAAAAATTAAAAGAAACAGTAAGGAGTTCAAATGTACAGGATATAATTTGAGATGATGTAACAGCCAGATAAATTGAAACAAAGTTAAAAAAAACCTCCTAATTGAAAAAAAAACATAGGTCCAGATGTAGTATCTAACTTCTGGCTAAAAATAATTACATCTTTACACAAAGATTTAGCTCTAAGTAAGAACAGACACTAGCCTGAATAACAACAGGAAAAGTGATGCTCCTGCTTAAGAGTGAACTTACAATCATCATGAAAACAATAGACCAATAGCTTGTCTTCTAACAATGTACAAACTGTACACTGGAACTGATGCAGACAGAGTTATTAGGTGTTTAGAAAAAAAAAACTTACTCCCAGATTCACTATTCTTCCGTGCAAGACTAGCTTAGTCCTGCACAGAAGCAGCCGTTTAGGAGCAGCATGGCAGTCTGCCATGCATATAAATGAATGCGTGCTGGCTGAGCTCCTAAATGGGCACAGATCATGTACGAGTGCAGGGGGCATGTCTGAGAGCTGAGCTCAAAGAATATACATGGCCCTGCGATCAAGAACAGCAGTTTAGCAATAAGAATGAGCGAGACTGCTCATAGGAGTTTGCATACCCCCAGCAACATCCCCCCAAGTTTATAAGAGCAATAGTTAAAATATAAAATATAAACAAGCTAATTTTTTTTATCAAACAGATAAAATTTAACCATAGGTGTGCAGGTTTGCCCATTGCTTAGCTATATATACTGCAGCTTAAATGGCACAAGAGGATAAATATCAAGATATATGCAAATGAAGCAGTACTACAATAGTGTAGTGGGCAGAGCATTCATCTTATGAGCTGTCATTCCCGTTTCGAGTCTCACTCCAGTACAGTCCATTTTTCATGTCAAATCACTTTATTATGAACAATATTTTTGTTGCATAACCTACTAAATAACATATATTTGTGAACTGGAGTACTGCATTAAATGCAGATGTGAGGTGTCATTGTCATAATGTTGTAAAATCCACAGATAAACACAAGTGTCCCATACAGTATATGTACGCATGAATCAGGGATACAAATTGAAGGTATAATGTGTAATGAATGATAAATCCATAGAGTGTCCAAATCCACCACCTTCCCAAGAACCATTTTACACTTCTGTCTAAATTAGTGTGGGTGTAGCAGAAGTAAGCACTATTAAGCAGTAGTAAGCAGGAGTAAGCATATTTAAGCAGTATTAAGTGGGTTTAAGCCCGTTTGCGTGGGGGTAAGCAATGCACATACAGGTTAAGCAATATTGAAGTTAACTCTCTGTAAGCATATTTAACCGGAGGTTAGCATTGCTTACCTTTGTGCAAATCTGTTTACAATTGCTTAAAAGTGCCGTAATCACTCTGTACGCAATAGCCGCTGTTCTGGCCAGAAACAAAATAAACAGCCATTGCAAGTTTTGAACTCAGGAGCCTGTAGACTATAGTCAAAGTAGTTAATCACTAAGCCATCACAGCAGTACTGATGATTGAGGTATTACCAAAAAGATCCTCGCTATAGGAAAATCAAACTTAACATGTGAAAGGAATCTATATACAGTTTTATGTTGTATAACCTACTACATAACATAAATATGTGAACTGGAGTACTGCATTAAGTCCAGATGTGAGGTGTCATTGTAATAAAGTGTTAAAATCCCCTAATAAACACAAGGACCCCATACAGTGTACGTACACATGAATCATGGATACCAAACACATATATAACATGTAATGAATAATAAATCAATGCCAAACAGCGAATAGTATGCAAATTAAAAATTAAGCAACGCTAAGTATTGCACAGCCCAGCTTACTAGGTGTAAGCAATGTGTAGGCCAGCTAAATCAGCTTGCCCATTGGTATACCCCTTTAAGCAATGCCAACCTTAGGTAAGCAGGTTTGCCCATGGCTTAGCATTTTCAAAACTGCCCATTCATGGCAAAGTGTGGGAAATTGGCCCTATTTAAACCCAACAGGTGGAGATACATCTCATAACTGGTCGCAGCCTCCTCCTGTAGGCACTATGACTGGTAGGGGAGAGGGAGTGCTCTTTCAGGCATAGTGCTGGGGCATCCAGGAGTTCAAAGTCATGGCAGGAATCTTTGTTAAAGACCATGACCAGAGACTGCTGCAGGGCCAGTACCAGGTTTCCCAATATAAAGCTGAAGCCTGAGACTGTCTCACCCGTGACCTCAGCCACTGGCATACCTCGAACTGGTGAGCAGGTCAGGCATCACTATGCTGACCTGAAGCGGAGAAAAAGGGATGTCTTGGATCAGTGGATCCAAGAGGCTAGGATGGCTGGGGATGTCCTAGTCCTGTGTAAGTATCAGTCCATTACCTGTTTAATAATTGCCAGCTCATGTATATTATGGATAGGTATGGCTAAATATTCCTCTTATGTCTTTGACAGTGGCAGATGAGCGGACTGCGAACCAGGAAGTCCATGCCTGTAAATTGCAGTGGTTGCACCATGAAGCAGGTTAGTAATACTCTTGCATGTACTGTCATAAGAAATAAATCTAAAAGTAGTAGTAAGTTAATTGCCTGTATAAAACCTGTATTGCTTAAGGCAGGTACTGCATACACCAGAGAATATGCCAGGAAGAGTCTCATATAGGTTGTATGTAAATAAAAGGATAACAGCCTGACATTAAAGGTCTAACTGCTGGACTGCATGTGTTTACTCTGGTATCATATGGTAATGTAGAGTTGCAATCTCTTAATAGTACTGTTGCATTAAGCACTGTTACCAACCACTGTGCTACATAAATAAAATGTGTAGGAATGTCTGTATATGACTATTGTAATCACAAGAGGTCATGGTCCACTTAAAGAAATCCCAATCCCTCTGAGCTACATGCTCTAGGGACCTAAACCTTGTCACCACAGTAAACAGAACATGCTGGAGGGATAGATTCCTGTTCCAGAGACTTCCCATACTCTGGAACAGACTACTTATCTATGTCAAACAGAGCTCCTCATTAGCACTCTTCAAGAAAAATCTTGATGATTGGATGGGTAATAAGAAATTCACCCCAGGGATCACTTCTGTGGTTCTGCTTGACAGGGGCACAGGAAAATAATTTTCTTTGGTGGTGAAAGCCAGGGTACCTTTTTGGCTAGGCTTGTATAGGCCCACGGGCCAATAGCCTAGTACCCACCTATGAACCTATGAACCTATTGTACAACTGAGAGAGACTTAAGACCGAAAACAATGAAACTATAGACAACATAATACAAATAGCACACTCAACTGAGATGTGAACTGTTGCATTTTTAGCACACACAGTCATGGTTCAAATCCTGGGAGTGTAGTAAGCTGTATGCAGAATCATTCTACACAAATGTACAGATATGTCCAGAATGTCCAGTTAATTGGCCCATATCCTCTGCCTGTCATCCTGTCCCCCTGGCAAATCAGTGGGATGATCCCAGATGTTTAGGCAGCAAATAATGAAATACAACTGACTGTCAGACATCTATAAAAACAAACCTGTCACTCTAGCAACACTCCAAAATGTTATGAGAGTAATAAGCCAAGTATGTCCCATCTCCACTCCATGTTGTGAAGCTGTGACCGGAGTGTGTGCAGTAACAGACTGAGACGTATGTGCATAATACTAATGTGGAATCTGGAAATATGTGTGGCAACATTCAGGTAGTGCTAACAAACATTGCCCCCACAGTTCTGTCAGATACGAAAACTGTGCCTAGAAATAAAAGATTGAAATCCTGGACTGGTACTGTTTACTCTGGTATTGTATGGCATTGTTAGTGTTGCAGTTGCTCTGAATAATAAGGCATTACTCATCACTGTCACCCACACTGTGCTACATAATAAATCTGTCTAGAAAATCCTGTATAAGAGTATTGTATTTACAAGGTCAAATCGTAAAACCATGGGAGACTTATAGATAGAAATCAGAGAAAGGATACACAGCAATTTCTATATAGCACACTCAACTGTGATGGACACTGTTTTATTTTTAGCAGACACAGCCATGGTTCGAATCCTCGGAGTGGTAGTAAGGTGTATGCAGAATCATACCCCACAAGGGTACAGAATTGTCCAGAATGTCCTGTTAATCGACCCATATCTGTTGGCTGTTACCCTGTCCCCCCGGCATATCAGCGTGCTAATCTATGGCATGTAGGCAGCATTTCATGTCATATAACTGACTGTCAAGCCTGTACATATTTGGAAAATGTCAATGAAAACAAACCTGTCAGTGTACAACTCACCAAAGCTTTAAGAGGGCAATAGTCAAAATATGTCCCGGTTCATGTGCATGTCATCAAGACATGCCCAGAGTGTGTGCAATAAGAAATGGACAGCTATGTGCATAACATCAACCTGGAATATGAGAATATGTGTAGAAACATATAGGTAGTGTTAACAAACAATACCTCCACAAGTATACCAGGTAGGAAGTGTATACTGCAGGTAAAACTCAGTTCATGTATATAGTTGTCTACATCCATACCACTGTCCAAACTAAGGAAATAGGGTAGTGTACTAATACCTGTAAGGTACAGATCACAGAACTGACTAGGAAAGTAATGATAACTACAGGAATATACTATTTGTTAATTGACATCTTTCTCAACCCCCACCATATCTGCAACAATAAACTAAATACACAACTCAATAGGTATGTATTCCATGAAATCTACTGTTGGGACATATGTCCTATTGTTTGATAAATATTTATATTTGTTTCTATGCATGTGCCATGTTGAAATACTCCCACATT
>NC_056737.1:1796300793-1796388293 GCF_019279795.1 Protopterus annectens
TGGCACCTGTCTGTGTTGTAGCAAGGCAGAACAGTGCAGCTGTGCAGGAAGAAGAGCTAGAGAGTGTGGACCTGATGTCTGAGTGTACCCCAGATATATATATATATATATATATATATATATATATATATATATATATATATATATATATATATATATATATATATATATATATATATATATATATATATATATATATATATATATATATATATGTGTGTGTATGTCTACATATATACAAACACACACACATATGTATATATGCATGTCCCCTAATTTTGCATCACAGTGCTGCATGCTATGTGTGAGGGAACATCACACATATCAGTACACACACACACACACACACACACACACACACACACACACAGATATATATATATATATATATATATATATATATATATATATATATATATATATATATATATATATATATACAGCAGTAAGTATGTTACGGTTATGGACGGTTATGTCATGTGTGAACCCCTTGTTGGGACCACATTGCCCATGTCTGTGAAGGTGGGATTGGGAATTTTGGGAAGGATAGCAGTTTCATTTGCGTAGGTGGGATGGTTTGGTAGATAGAGAAGACAGCCTACAGGGGTGGTATATGACACATGCGGTGGGTAAACACTCTGAATGGTGAGTGTTGTCTGTGATGTGGAAGCCCCATGAGCCCCCATAGTGAAACAATGAGAACAAGGCCCCCCCATTGCCAATCACAACATCAACTTCATGGCCCTGAAGATGCCTGGGCTGCATGCTGAGCAGGAGGAGCATGTGGACCCTGAGAATTTGTACTGAAGGCCTCAAGGTGCTGTAGCACATCCCCCAAGTCTCTGTGGAGCTCCCTATGCTCCAGACCCTGGACCTGACCTTGGGTGACAGGATCATGTCTGTGTATGCCCCTGGGGGGGCACCATCCACTGAGGTGGTCCCACCTGAAGGTAGTGCAGGACCAGTAGATGAGGAGGCCCCAGGTTGGGTCCCACATGTAATGTGGCCTGGTAACATGGCCAAATGAGGTGGGAGATGTGGCTGTTCCCAAAACATGCTATTGTGTCACTGTTATAGAACATATGTGGATAGTAATAGTCCACACATTCCTGGATCATGTCCAACAGCATGCATAGATATCCCCTATAACACATAACAACAGATGTGCTGCAATCACATAGAAAATGGGCCACATGCATATATGGTACCATAGTGGCCCTTACAATGGCATGCAGATGACATTGTCCGTAACAGGCCAGCAATGATAGTGTTCCCACAGGGAACATGGCTGCAAGCACATAGCACAAAGTGTGGTACAATATGTTATATGTCCCAATGGTAGGTATGCTGTAGCAATACCTATTGAGTTGTGTGATCAGATTGTTGTTGCAGATATGGTGGGGGGAGACAGAGATGTGCATTAATAACTATGGTAACCTTGCTGCATGAGTTGCTCAGGCCTGTTTCCATCTTTATGTCTTTCAGACAAGATGTCACATGGCAGACTCCCTGTCTATTCAGTGGACGAAAATGAGGTCATCATCACACACTTGGTACAGCACAAGCAGGTGCTGTTCGGCAGAACAGCCCATGAGCAGCAGGAGCAGGCCACCGTGTGGAACGATCTTGCCCACAGGGTAAATGATGTTGGCCTGCATAACCGCAGTTATGAGCAGGTCCAGCATTATTGCAGTGACCTACTTCACAATGCCATCAGCATGCTGCTGCAGTCCAGGGGGATCACCTCGCAACGTGGGGGTCAGGTCAACCATCACCCCCAACACATGTTGAGGAGCTCTTTGCCAGCCTCGTGGCACCTGCATACCCGCACACACAACTGGCAGAGAGTATAGTGGAGGTGGGTGCTACCCACATACTGGCAGAGGAGCATGCAGGTAAGGCCACAGGGCACATCATCAGACCACTGTTGCATATCCATCCGCATCTGTACAGGTAGATCATGCATATGTGAGGTGACATATATATAGTCTGTTGCTGCATAGTGGTAATAAACAGATGCACATAAGCTGTAGTATTGTGGACTTGTACTGTTGATGTACTGTAATGCTGCACCTACCCTGTACCAATGCCACAGCTGTGGCTGCTGACATCACATCTCTCACACACTTATGTAGGTCCCTCTGGTATACCTGCAATGCAGCAGCCTGTAGTTAGTGAGTATGGTTTTTGTTCAGGCTTGCCAATGCACCAGTTATGTTATGGCTATGACATATTCCATGCACACATTTAAAACACCTACCCATAACGCATGCCATACATGTTCACGTATTGTTGCTGTTAACTGCTCTGCATCACAGTGGTGACCATGATGGTGTATCTGAAGGGTATGTCAGACTCCTGCAATATAACTAACATCCTGTCATTGCAAAATGTGTCCACAGAAATGAACATAATGGTGGGACAAATGGCCTACAGTAGGGACATGTGTGAAACATCACCCTTATACAGTGCTACAACAGTGCATATACCAGTATTACAATGGCAACTGTTACAGATCTACACTATGGCTTATCATAATACTGTGGTCCACAACCCTTAAAATCTGCAATGTGGTCCCAACATAAGCCATGAGTGTGTAATATGGAGTCATAGGTTAGGGCAGCAAATATGGGGAATACATACCTTCACAAACACTGGAAGCATATGTGTGCACACACTCCAGATAAAATATAGTGGAAGCAGCTGTTGAGGTACTGACTGCATGCATTTGGCATGGAAATGCACCTTCCAGCAAGTACATGTCCCCAGTGTCACACCAAGTATTGGTCTGCTGCCCAAGACATTTGGCCATCAAATGTGCACACTTACCTGCAACAGAGGCAGCCGTGGCTTGCACACAAGTTACATGACATGGCATGGGCCCCATACCCAACAGGTAGCACTCATGAGCTGGACATGTAGCCATACCTCACCATTGCATATACCATGGCAAACAGTGCAGGCAGTCATTTACGTGGTAAGGATGTATGGGACAGGAATGATGTAGGAAATAAACAGATGGCCATCAAGACAGATGATGTCACATGTAGCAAATTGGTCATGCAGGCTGCCTAGTAACATGCCTCAACACTGAGGAGGTTGCAGGAATGTCTAGCAAGTACTGGCTGTGCAGTACCCATATCAGCAATTGCCTGGACTCGCAAACGTGTGGCCTATGGGTTAGGGTAATCAGATATGACAGGTGTACCACAGGAAACATCAGCCAGGCCTCTCTACAGGTAGCATATGCATAACAGAATAGGTCCCCAAAAGTCATGCCTTGCAATGTGTACTGGTGTACCATAACCACGTTGGAAACTTACAGCCAGTATCACGTAAGATACATGTGTTGCACAACCTACACCTCACCCCTCCTCAGACCTACCATCCCCATCTGTACAGTGCCTGTGCCAGTGTACACCTCTATGTTTGCCATTCATTAGCTGGGACTAGGCTGTTACATGTGGTGTTCAGTGTTTGGGACACTACAAACTGACACATGTGTAGGCCATAGCTGTCAAGCATCTGCAAAAAGGCTGAGGGTGGGAAGGGGGTGTCATCATGACACACCAGTGCACTGTAGCAGGGATCCAAAGGATGCTACAAATGGCTGTATCTGCACACAGTCAGGGTCAAGAACTGTGGCGGATGTAACCCTGACTCCATAGCAATAGTGATAGTAGTGTGTGAACACCAAGGGATGTGCACATGAGTTGACCTTGCAATCATGCAGAGTTGGGGGACATGTTTAGGACAGACTGACCATATACTGGCAAATGCAGATAGCCCATGCTAGTATACTCCTGCCAGGAATAGTGACTGCTGTAGTACACATAACAGTAGGTGCAACAAACCGTCATGATAAGGGCATGCACACATATGCACCCATGAAGTTTATGCATCTCAGTCAGCATCAGCACAACTAACACATTTGTTAGACACTGCATTTGATTGCACAGGACATATGTCACATATCAAGCTCATGTAATGTTAACATATGCAGTAATGTGGTCCCATGGCATATCAAGGAAGAGGGTGTCATATCAATAAGAGTGTGTACACTCCTCATAGCCATGGTAAGGTTTGATGATTGTCAGTGTAATAGTATCGTATTGGCTATACATGCACTGCTGATGATGACATTTGTAAATCAGACATCAGGCATTCACAAATGACATGTGTCTACATATCATCCCAGGTATGTGTTGGACAAACACATAGGGGTTGTGGGCATTAGAGCAGACATAACTGATACAGTAATACACTTTCAGCAATGTTGCATACACCTGTTAGGTATGGTGCACAGTACATGACAGGATGCAGAATAGGTGCATAGCAATACTGTGTACATGGAGCAGTGTTTTCCTGGGGAAGGGGAATCACCTACTAACACAGCCCATTCATCACACACATGTATACTGTTGCCAGCATGGATTGACTGTAGCTGTACTGCATGCTGTTGAGTAGCATATGTCATGCATTTTGACAGCTGGGTAATGGGAGGACTGTGTGTACTATCTTTGTTCAACCTCACCTGTAAGTGTGTGTGTGTGTGTGTGTGTGTGTGTGTGTGTGTTTTCGTGTCTGTGTGTGTGTGTGTGTGTGTGTGTGGGGGGGTTATTTTGTCTGTAAGTGCAATATGGTGGAGTGGAGGGCGGTTGATACATGTATGATGTGTGTGTGTGTGTGTGTGTGTGTGTGTGTGTGTGTGTGTGTGTGTGTGTGGGTGTCCATGTATGCACATGTGTGATTGTGGGGTTGTTCATACGTCAGTACTTCCCTTTGGAATAATGCAGTACATGGACATGGACTGATACATGAGACACCAAGAATACATGTCTGATATGTAATCTCAGGACAGCTGATAGTGCAATAAAGTCTGTAGCATGGAACATACATTGGGAGGGAAACTAGACACCAGGTATACTGTTAAAATTGCAATCAGCAGAAAGGTGAAAGACTACCCACATATTCAGCACTACAGATGCATTGGGGAATTGCTAGACAACACCAGAGAGTGTATCCAAATATTACTGTTGTCCACATAATAAGTTGATTGAGCAACAGATCTTGTACCTACTGAGCAATAGTTATGCATGACATTCCAGTGCATGATATTATTGAGTGAACGTAGTAGCCCCTAACATATAGGGGCCATGCTCACGATGTCGAGACATACTCAGGGTGAACACTGGATGATAGCAGTGAGTCCTTGTAAAACCTACTCCAGTCAAGTCAAAGAGGTAATGGAGCAACGGGTCATGTTTTGTGATCACATGTCTAGGCAATTATAAGAATGACACGTTAATGACTGGTAATAATGAATGTAAGTTTCCAAGTGTGATGCAGGATGAGGAACGTATGTGAATAAACTTGGGACAGTCTGTAAACTCAGGGCCAGGAAGGTATGATGTTGGAATGTCAGTGTGTGTGTGTGTGTGTGTGTGTGTGTGTGTGTGTGTGTGTGTGTGTGTGTGTGTGTGTGTGTGTGTGTGTGTATGTGTGTGTGTGTGCATATATGTGTGTACTGTTAAGCAATGCCGTACAGGTCTTGAAGTGCGTTTCTTGTTTTCCCCTCATAGGTGGCGAGGTGGGTCAGGGTTCCTCCTGCATGCAATCTGATGTTGGTGTCCATACAGACACTGAAAATGATGATAGGTGTGTTGAGGCACAAGCGGGCTTGTCAAAGGCTGAAACTGCACCATCGTTTGACATCACTTTGTTATCCATCCCATCCCCCCACACAGTTACAGTGCCTATAGATATCCCATCACCAGTGGCCATAGCAGAGGGACAGATGGTAGTTGGTGGCAGTGCACAGAACAGTGTGGTATCTATGGCTGCTGTGTCTGGACACAGCAGGCATAGCCGGATGTCCAGCATGGCACCACATAGGCAGATGTACCAGGGTGCTCGTGGGAGGGCCGCTGGTCATCGTGTCCCTGGCAGAAGTGCCACATCTGGTACCACCAGATGCATGTTTCAGGCTGTCATGGGGGTGCAGGCACGTATGGAACTGTACACGAGACAGGGTCTGAGGCTGCAGAGGGCTGCTTTTACATCTGTAAGTGACAACATCCAGCAGGTGCCATCCGTGATTATACAGAGGTCATGGATAGATAGTTGGGTGAGATGGTGGGCTTCATCGACAGTGGATTGCCTATGCTAGAGCATGTGGTGGGAGTTGGGCGATGGCCACGTGGACATAGGCCAGCAACACCAACATCTGGTGGTCAAAGTGGACGTGCAAGAACACCAAGTCGCTCATGTAGTGGCAGTACCAGCCCCACCACTGCAGGGGGCACCGTCCATGCCACACTACAGCAGGCCACGTGCAAGTGGCCCTGGCCAGTCACAGGAGGGACCTGGTTCCAGCACACATATGTCATCATCAGGGGACAGTAGCATATCAAGGCCTGTACCTGGACGTGCCTGTGGAACCCCTGGCAGGCACAGTCCGCATGTACATGGCCAGAGACGATGAACTGCACACCCTGCTAGGTATGGTCTGCACCTGTCCAAGACAAACCTGTATAGTGCAGCCATATGGCAGAACTGTGTGCATGCATACCCACACATAATACAAACACACCTAGGGCAACCCCATACATACACACACCACATCATCACACCCATATCAGTAATGTACAGCCCTCACTCACACACATGATGTCAAACATATGGCCCAGCCTAGGCCTCTGGCAAATCAACAACACACCCTGTGCATATGATGATACCTTTGCCACATCCCTGTCATCCATAACATCGATGCAGGGACAGGCTAATATGGTTGTGATGCACACGGTGACTGTACTACAGTGTACCAATGTACTGCTGTGTAACATGTTGTCAGCAGTAATATTTAATGCTTACATGTCAGGTAGTGTAGCTGTCCAGCCACAATGCATTATGGTGGTTAGTAACACTGAGTGATTGTGGTCTCCATAATGTTATCTATTTGTGTTGTAGGTGTACATGTGTTAGCAGGAGGATGGTCTGCTGTCATATCTCACAAGGGGTATGGCACTGTGGTGACACCGTGGCTGTGCCATATCATGGGTAGAGTTGAACACATGTCACAGGTCTGTATAACAATAACTGCCTGTGCCACATGGACAGATGACCCCCTGGGACATGTATATTCAGCAACCTGAAGTAGATCCCTCCACATACATGCACATTCTTACTTGGCAACACTGGGACTAGACCCCTACCTAGGTATGCTACTGATGTGTGTGGCTTTAATTGCACACACCACACAGCGTTTAGGATGAGGTATGTTCCAGGTTACATGTTACTTGCAGAACATCCCCAGGCATGCACAGTATGGTAATGGGGGATGTAATGGTTGTATATGGACAATACTTAGTTTGGCACACCATCATATACACATTAGCAAACACATAAAAGACACACATCCAAGAGACCTGGGCCTATCAGTGCTTGACTAATTTGTCAGTGTAAAGTATAAAAAATATATTGGCTGCTTGATATACTTACCCTGTATAGTTTAGAGTAATGGTAGTAATGTAGTGGTAGGGCAGCAAGATGGCAGTTCAAATGAATGACTTGTAATCAATTTACTACTTAGTCTGAGGTAACAGAGCACATAGGAGGGATATCCTCCAGTTTATTATAATTGCCTGCCATCTTGCTGCCCTACCACTACATTACTAATTTGTCAGTGTGTCCAATGTGTTACAGGTAGGCTGCACACAGCACATGCATAACTGGGCTGGATAGTGTTATTAATTACCTGCATGGTTGATGGTGACAGTGGTCAGCATACAGTGGTACATGGGACATGTACCAGAGGTACCATGGTATAACGACAGTATACCCAGCACCCACACCCCACTGTGGATACTGTATGCACTGGAACCCATGGTGACACTTTGACATACCCACCATCACACATTGACCAGGACTGCAATACAACCCCTTGTCCATCCCAAGAATGCTACTATAGGGATTTGCATCTAATGCACATGCCACAGGCATAGTCGGGTGATGCATTGTCATGCCTCTCCTATGGGCAGCAACATCACTATCCCTAATACTGTGTGGCTATGTGTATTGTAATAATGTGGCATCGGAATGCTGTACCCTACATATATACACACATGCACACATACACACACTTGCCAGAACTCAGTGGGTATCCCATGCCTATCAACCCATTTGTACAACAGTGTTGTGCTGGTACTGCAAGGCACAGGTAGCCTTTAGGGAGAGGAGCATAACAAGATACATGTACTGTCCGGTAGAGCAGAAGACACATCTAACTATGGCAATGGGTGTTGTGGTGGGTGTGAAGGGCCTCAGGGTATTCCCAACTACAGGTGTACTAACACACAGACACTGATATCCTCAGTGATGCACATGTACACATTTGTCAGTACTGGGATGCATCGCTGCAGGTGGTCATAGGTGTGTACCTGGCTAATGTCCATGGAGAGATGGGAAGTGTAGGGGATGTGTGTACAGTGATATCATGCCATGTGGCAGCTTGCAATCTATCTACAGACACCACTGTGGTGACCCTCAGTGTGAGAATGACATGCATCAGCCAATCCTCTGGGTGCCTCCTGCAAATGGCCGGTGAGGTGCTCCAGTTGACATGTATGCAACATGTATTACAAAACATGGTTAGTGTCTGTGTTGGAGACCTGTACCCAACCATCTTCTGTTGACTGTGGTCATGTAGTGCATACAGGGTATTGTGTCCTATCTATCCCAGTTATAACACAGCTGGGCAGTCATGTCAGTGTCAGTCAAGCTTAGGTTGCCTGTACATACCCAAGCTGGATACCTGACATATGCATATCTGTACAGGGACTGACAAACATCAGCTTGCCAAATAGATATGCAGTAGGATGAATGTGTTGACAGATAGACGTCTGACATCGATAGGTATGCCATTACTACATGTTGGCAGCCCTCACTGACATGTGCTATTCAGATAGTAATTTACAGTGAATTTCCACATGTCAGATCATTATCCAGTAGGACATATATAATGTGACACAGCTCACACACCAGGAACACAACAGTGAGTACTCAGAGTCTATCTATGCATGCAGGGGTGTTTGTTGCCAGTACTACAATTAGCAATCTACTCTTGCTTGGGAAATCACTGTCAACAGTAGTAACATCATGATACACTACATGCCAGTGTGACTGCGCATAACCTGGGATACTACCCTTGTATGTAAAACATTCACATGGGTAAGAGTATTGTACAGGTCATATATACTCAAGTGTCCCAGACAGGAGATTCACACCCCTTGCTACTGTACTGACAGCACATAAATGCATGTTATGTACATGGCATTACATACACCTATTACAGATGTCATTACCCAGCTATGTTATCAGACTGGGATGTGAGCAAAGGTTACCAGGGCTGAGCCATGCTTAGCAAGTGACAGCATTGCTGCAATATAGCAGTTAAGCAGATTTGCACACTGGTAATCAAAGCCTACATGGTATAAGTGCCCGTATGTTTAACCATAGCTTAGTAGCGCTTAGCTTCAAAGCTGCTCAAAACTGCCTCAACCACTCTGTATCCAACAGCTCTTGTTCTGCCCAGCAACAAAATAAACAGCCATTGCAGGTCTTGAACACAGGACCCAGTACACTATAGTCACAACAGTTAACTACTATGCCATGACAGCTGGGAAGACAGTTGTTTTTCAAAATACATCTGTCAGTAGACATATTGAATAGTATTGAACAATTGCTGTGACTTCTACAATTGTATAGTACATGTTAGTGATATTACTGTTGCATCACATATGTTGCTATATTTAAATATACACATATCAAATACATATGGTGTGATACATCTGGTAAGGTATACACAACAGTAATGTTTACATATGGAAAGGATACAGATATATACATATACATATGTAGATATATGTCTACATGTACATGCACATATATATTGATATATATGTATTTATAAATCCAAAAACCAGATAAGGGAGAGACCGCAACCACTGAAATTGTTTAATATAAACGTTAATATTATAAAATCACAACGTTTTCGCTAGTATGAATAACTGACTTCTTCAGATAAAATGTCATACCACAAAACAACCCGTTTATATAACGCTCTACAATCAAATTGCACTAATTGAATCTCCCTAATTAATTTTTAAAGTGAAAACATTTACAAAACTTAAATATAAAAACTACAATTTGATAGAACAAATGTCCTTTGTATAAACTAAAAAATCATACTACATACAAATCTTGATTAAAAATGTCATTGTTACATTAAAAATATATTAAATATTGAAGTATAAAGTATACATGCATAAATTAAATATAAATATATATATATATATATATATATATATATATATATATATATATATATATATATATATATATATATCACAATTTAGCAGCTTTCAACTTTAACAAGGGCAAAATGGATATATGATCATTCATACCAGGCAATCTATTAGCTTCCAGCAACACCTGCCAAAAAGCTTCCCGGTATTCTAACAGGGTCTCCCATGGACCCCCCCTATGATCCCTCATCTGTGTTTCCAATACAAAAAATGTAAATGTGGCTTGTGGGCATGTCAATGTATGTCGATATAAGGCATTACTGTAATTCTGTTTTTGTATTTTGTAAAGATGTTCGTAAATCCTCCGTTTCAAATGTCTCTCAGTTTTGCCTATATAAAATCCCTGACAAACCTGACACATGCTAAGATAAATTATTCTTTGACTGTTACAGTTAGAATAGTTAGATGCATGAATCCATCTATTTCTAGCTGAGATGTAAAGTTTGTCAGTATGTGCTATGTATTTACATTGCCCACAAGCTCCACATCTGTATGTACCTTTACGTTGGTTGGAATAAATTCTAGTGTCCATTTCCCGTTCTAAAACATTCTTTATGTTTTTCCCTTTACGAAATACAGTTTTCATAGTTTTCCCTTTGAAACAAGTGAGATCAGTCATGTTACAGAAGTGTCCCCATTATTCTTCAACTATTTTTTTAATAATACCTGAATTGGCACTATAATCTGTAACAAATACTGTTTTATAATTTCCATTTGAGTCACTTGTTTCCCTAGGGATAGAGAGTATAGGCAAGTTCCCTAAGCCAAAAAAGGGGCTTGTATTTATTGCCTCTCCCCTCATTAACTTCTCCACACACATTTTCAATAAGTTCTAGGGGATATTCTCTCTCCAAAAACAACCTTGTAAGTATAGAACATTCATGGATATAATCAAGGTCATCTGAGGTCATCCGTGATGCTCGGACGAATTGTCCCTTCACTATCCCCCTCTTTTGATGTTTAGGATGTGAACTTGTGTATCTTAAATAACTATTAGAGAAAGTGGATTTTCTAAAAATAGTAGATTTAAACTTACCCTCTTTTACTTTCAGGGTTACATCCAAATAATCCAACTGACTCTTGGAACTTTGATAAGTAAATTTCAAAAATTCTGTACTAGAATTTAAGTATGTGATAAATTCTTCCAGTACTTCAACTGGACCTGTCCAGAAAATACATATATCGTCCAAGAATCGTGAATAAAAATTCCAGTACTGACTGTAGGTACTATTGAATACATACTGGCTTTCCCATACAGACAAAACAATGTCCGCATAGGTAGGGGCACAGTTGGCCCCCATTGCCACTCCTGAAATTTGCTGAAAGAACTCTCCTGAAAAGTACAAAAAATTGTTTTGTAGAACCAATTCTGTTAATTCCAAAACCAAGAAAATATCATTTTCACTGACCCCTTTATTTTTCCTAAGGGCTACCTCCAACCAGGCTAGCCCCTGTTGGTGTGGGATCACAGAAAAAAGGTCTACTATATCTATAGTCAGGAAAATTAAATTAGGGGAATATAAATCAGATGTAATTTTAGCCAAAAATTCCCAAGAGTCCTTTAATAGATGGTTCTCTTTCCCCCAAAGATATTTAAGTTTCTTATCCAGAAACTTGGATATAGGCGAAATCTTGGAACCCTGTGCAGCAACTATAGGCCTAAGTGGGGGGTCATGTGTATTCTTGTGTACTTTGGGTATCCCAAATATAGAGGGAACTCTGGGCCATTAGTTCTCAAGGTATGAGTATACACTATAATCTATAATACCTTGATCAAACAAATCTTTGAGGGCCAGGTCTATTTTTTTGTATGAAACATTAATTTCATTCATGGAGACTGGCCTATATCTAGATCCATTGTGTAAAATGTCATTCATTTTCCCTTCGTACACAATTCTATCCATAAGTACTAACCCCCACCCTTGTCGGGTTCCATAACTCGAATGTTGGAATTATGACTAAGTAGGTTAAGTAATTCCTTTTCAGCCTCTTCTAAATTAGGAATATGCCCTTTGTATCTTTTGACTTGCCTAATCCTTCTTTCTATTGTACTTTCCAAATTTTTCAACTGTGGATGTACAGGAGGATTATATATACTGGACTTGTAGGGAACACTAGTGTTAAGCTCAAAGGTTACTTTGCCCATTCAATTTTCTAAATTCAGCTTTCGAATGAAAGTTTTTAAATCAAAAATAGTTTTAGTAATGTCACAATTTCTTTGAGGAACATATTTAAAACCCTTTGTAAACAAGTCAAAAAATGTATCAGAAACCTGTAATTCACTGTAATTATAAATATGAAAACCTTCTTTACTGGAAATCACTTGTTGGTCCATGTTGGGTTTGTTACCTGCAAATGTATCACAAGTTACCACCTCTGGTTCTTGTTCTGCTGGTAACCCCCTCCCCCCCTGTAAGGGTAAGGTACCTGGTGAAAAGAATTAGGCCTGGTGTTGCTACGCTGGTTGCGTATTCTTTCTGAATGCCTGGGCAAATTTTCATTGTCAAGGGAATGTTCATCCCCTATTTCAGCTCCTTTTTCATTTTGATTCCCATCTTCAAAATAAACACCTTGATGAGATGGAATTTTTCCCCCCTCCCCTGATTATATTGTCCCCGTACAACGGGTGGTGCAGGGTATTGTTGCCCCTTCTCATACTCCCCCATATCCCGTTGTAATTTTCTATGTTTTCTAGTAGAAATTTCTTCACATTTCTTGTCAACATAAAGCCTAATATCATAATACTTTTTCTTTTCTTGCTCTATACTAAACATTAAATCATTTACAATAAAATTATTGTGTAGTTCGATCTCTTCATGTAACCTAACTATCTCCTTTTCATTGTTCTTGACAATAGCCTGGACAATTTCCAGTCCACAGTTATCAAAAGCCCTGATAAGATCCTGATGAAATTCACTACCCAGTATAACATTATTAGGGTATTTGTAAGTCCGTAGCCCTTTAGGTACTAAGCGTTTTTTAAGACACTCATTCAGATACATATTATCTAAATGCAAGCTTTTGTACCTGTATAGGGCTGTCCTTATAAGTTCAACAGTCTCATTGTAGGTACGATGATTGTCCGAAGGAATTGTTTCCTTTTCATGATGAAACTTCGGTTTGGACTGTAACCATTCCCGGAATGTAGAAGGTACATCCTGGCCCGATTCTCCTCTATTGGTACCTCTTTCTATACCTGAGTTTTGAGAATGTAAAATGTTCGGTGTCCGCTGAAATTCAGGGGAAGTGTCTAAAACGCCGAGACCGGAACCTTGGCCCAAACCATTGACCTCCGATAGAATAGGTGTATCATGAACAGCTCCAGATGTTTTTGTTAAGTAGAGCTCCTTTACTGGACACAAAAGAAAGGAGACCTTGACTCAAAGGTGTTAATAATTCAATTAATTGAGTAAGCTGACCAGCCAACTTCCGAAATTCATCCACTTTGGATCCCAAAGGATGTTCCGAAGATGAAGAGGATTTGGTCTCTCCTGAACGAGCCTCCATAACAAACGAAGAATCACCACCAGAGACTCTACTGGTATGTAGCAAAACTCACAAATCCAAAAACCAGATAAGGGAGAGACCGCAACCACTGAAATTGTTTAATATAAACGTTAATATTATAAAATCACAACATTTTCGTCAGTATAAATAACTGACTTCTTCAGATAAAATGTCATACCACAAAACAACCCGTTTATATAACGCTCTACAATCAAATTGCACTAATTGAATCTCCCTAATAAATTTTAAAGTGAAAACAATTACAAAACTAAATATAAAAACTACAATTTGATAGAACAAATGTCCTTTGTATAAACTAAAAAATCATACTACATACAAAACTTGATTAAAAATGTCATTGTTACATTAAAAATATATTAAATATTGAAGTATAAAGTATACATGTATAAATTAAATATAAAAAAAAAATATATATATATATATATATATATATATATATATATATATATATATATATATATATATATATATATCACAATTTAGCAGCTTTCTTCTTACCGCTTAGCTTCAAAGCTGCTCAAAACTGCCTTAACCACTCTGTATCCAACAGCTCTTGTTCTGCCCAGCAACAAAATAAACAGCCATTGCAGGTCTTGAACACAGAACCCAGTACACTATAGTCACAACAGTTAACCACTATGCCATGACAGCTGGGAAGACAGTTGTTTTTCAAAATACATCTGTCAGTAGACATATTGAATAGTATTGAACAATTGCTGTGACTTCTACAATTGTATAGTACATGTTAGTGATATTACTGTTGCATCACATATGTTGCTATATTTAAATATACACATATCAAATACATATGGTGTGATACATCTGGTAAGGTATACACAACAGTAATGTTTACATATGGAAAGGATACAGATATATACATAAACATATGTAGATATATGTCTACATGTACATACACATATATATTGATATATATGTATTTATACACATCTGTATAGTGCATCATATATATGGCCATTTATAGATCTCTCTGTATATATATATATATATATATATATATATATATATATATATATATATATATATACATACACACACACACACACACACACACAAACATATATATATATATATATATATATATATATATATATATATATATATATATATATATTTGTACATCAAATATGTACATAACTACATGATATGTCAATATCAATGTAGATATCTATAAATATGTGTGCATATATATCTATATATCTGTATATGTGTAGACATATATAGATATGTATATGTGTATGTATGTATGTATATATATATATATATATATATATATATATATATATATATATATATATATATATATATATATATATATTTGTATGTAGATATGTATATGTAAATATATATATATATATATATATATATACATACATACATACATACACAAATATATGTTTACCATATGTCCAGAACATGGAGTGGAGTCCTACCTCAGCACCAGTAGTCTCAACCTCTTAGTGCAAGGGGATGTCAGGTATGGATAGCAGGTATATATATGTAGAGTGTTACTACTGTAACAGGGTTTGCCTTAACAGACATATTGAGTGTGGGAGGTCACATCTGGTATTGACATGTATGCCATCAGTTACTGACAGACATCCTAAAGATATCATTCTACAGTACCACTGATAGCACAGTAGTGATCCTGTGGACTACAGCAGAGATATGACCAATATATGTGGACAGTCTGGCATTCTTGGGTCAGTCCAGAGGTATACACAGATCCCCTTAGTGCGAGACATGTGACCAAGCCTGATAATGTGGATGTTAACAGTCATGTACATGGGTATATCACGTAAATACTGGACTATATATGCCCACACAGTTTATGCATTCACACAATTCTGTCTGTCCTGACACATAATAACTGGTGGTGCAGACATCACATTGCCACATGCTACCCACTAGTTAGTGACATACATCTGTACAGTATCCCACTGCTTTGTCAGAAATACACAACAGTTATAGTGGCCTGGCAGCAGTACGTCTTGCAAATATCTGGATATAACATCACACTGGGTAATTACACTAAGCTGCTAGGCATGTAACAAAGCACTGTGCAAACTACAGGCAGACTGCCACAACACTGGCCTACATTTTGTATGGGGGAATACACATGTACCTGCAAATATAGCAGGCTCTACAGGCATGTCACAGCACAGAGTAACAGACACCTGTGTGAAATTGCATATCCACAACCAATGTGAACACAGCCACAGCCACATATGGTACGCAAGCTTAATATTACACTATATGGACTGTCTGATCAACACCATCCTCATATGTGCCACTCACACACTAACCCTACATATACTGGGTCATGACACAGTGTAGTCCAATGCCTGTCTGTAATATGGGACACATGTGTGTTTGGCCCTACAAACATGTGAGCCGATAGGGTACCATACACTGGAGCAGCATGTAACATCAGATAGAACAGGACCAAGAACAATGACATCTACCACAGTCTGTACACAGGCCAAGGTACATATTCGCACTACACATACTTTTAACAATCACCATAAGTACACAGACCCCCACTACTGTACACACAGCCACAGAATGCCCAGGTTATGTCCTCAGAAATAATCTTTACTATACATAACATGTCTAGCAGTCTGATATCTGACTGGCTTGTTATCAGATATGATGTCAATAAATAATGGTGTACAGAACATATGCACCTCTTACTGCGTGGCATATGTACAAAGATTGACAGATTTGTGGCTGGAGCCACAAACACTGGGCCAATATTGGCATGTTGCTGTGATACCCTCATACATTTACTGTTGTAACAGGGTTGGTTGTGACATATGTCCTTTGAGGGATATGAAGTCAGTAACTCTCATGGCTGTCACCATGTAGTGACTGGAATCCTCAGACTATGCTTCTGCAATTCTAAGATAGGTGATCTGTGAGTAACACAAGAAACATAAGACTCCAAACACTGGCCACTCTGCAGATAACCCTACAGGTGGGAACTTCCTCAAACACATAACACTGTCATGACAGGTATTAAATCATGTAGACCAGACATATCCACACAAACCGTATTAAATTAACATTACTCCAAATGCAGAAGAGCAACACTTACATTCTGTAGTCATGTCTAGAATATCCCCTTCCTGTTTGTTGGCCTGTCTCCACAGTGTATGTTGTTAGAGGTATATCCCACCACCATCTGTGATGCTGTTTGCCAAACACTGACATGAAGTCCTGTTCACAGTGAATGAAAAGGGCCAATGCCCACATGATGTTCCTCGTTACAGGAGTGTATTTCCATGCAATTGGCTATAGGAATGTTACCACAGCTGTTCCACATGCAATCAGCTAGTGGGGGACTGCAATTTGTGCAGTTGCCATCAGCTGATCATAAACATCACTTACAAACACACAAGCTGCTGTCTAAGCAAAGCAGGTGTACTTCTCCACATCCACCAGAGAGGGAGTGAGAGAGACAGACAGAGACAAAGTAAGACAGGCAAGGGGTGGGAGAGTAAAACCTAAGCATGTTTGTGTCACACACTTACCAGCACAGGGTTTCAAACCCCTGCCTGACTATGTATTGCTATCAAATGTCAATGCAGTTATTGCATGCACCACAGAGCTTACATGTTGGGGAGCTGTCCAAAGGTATATTCGATGGTGAGTGACATCTGCAACAGTGATAAAGGAGGGATAAGGTAGGTGTAGTATACATGCCTGTCCACATGAACAGGTGTCAAGATTGACACAGCTACACTCTCTCAGGGACTCACACACATTATCACAGTTGGCAGGGTCAGGATTAGACTTCCTAACTAGCTAGTTTGCCACAATACAGTAATATGCAGGTATCACATGCACCACAGGGGTTATCAGGATGATATATGGGCTAAGGGTATGTCAAGGTGTCTGACATCAGAAGGCATGCTTCAGTAGGCCAATGGGAGGTGTAGTGAGTGTGAATGGTGTCCAAATCATTATACTCCACACACGCACAGACACAGGTTGCCAGTACTGACATGCATAGGTGCATTGCTTCACAGGTGTGTAGCAGTTGACTGTGCCAGAAGGCTGTACAAGGCTAGGTAAAAGGGTATACCTTGGCATCAGGCCACATGTAAATGGTCTGCAGTGTGGCTCAGGGGTGTAGTGTCTGAATTGGCTCACACAGGTGGTTATTGTATTCACCATCCAGTCATCTGGGTTACTATTGTAGGTGGCCAGTGCTGTGCAATGCTTGCCATGAATGTGTTTTATAGTCCATGACATAGACGGTGTCTGAGATGTGCACACGTCCCACATGCATTTTCTGTGACATGTGGAAGTGTACTTGGGGTGTCTGGGGCATGTTGTGTAGACAGGTTGTTATCATCAGATGTGCCATTCCTGGCCTCATGTGGTGAGAACTGGCAATGGGCACCAAGTTGACCCGGCACCTACATTGACAGCATGATACAGATATTCCCTGGTGTCAGTGGCATCTGTCCATACAGGGCATGTGTATAAGGCATGGTATGTCCTTTGTGGGTTATATTTGCTGGCATTACAGTTGTTGTGGGTGTCCAGTGGGGAACATAGTGAAGTAGCACTGTATGCAATTATGTGCCTATTGTAGGGATGGGACAGGGTGTCATGCCGTCTGTAGTCTGCTGCAATCATACCATGGTTACTATCTGTGGGCAATATGCTTAGCCGAGTGTGTGTATGAGGCATGGGTTGAGAGTGTTCACTGGGTAATACAAGGTTTGCCTAAATTGTTCGCCAGGCCTTGATGTCACATGTAGGGGTATGGATTGTCTACCCTAGCCTCTCTGCTGTTTGACATCTGTTATCCTTCTAAGCTGGACAGTGTGACATATAATAGGCCCATCATATAAGAAATAAGCAAACTCCACTCCATAATGCGTCCAGTTGTTGCACACTCACAGCCAACTCTACACAGGATATGAAAGACAAACACACACACAGTTTCACAGTTGCCATGTCTGAGATTAGAACTCCTACCTAATTTGTTTATCACACTATAACATTACGCAGTTCTAGGATGCACCACAGAGATTACTGCGCTATTCTTTTCCCAAAGGTGTATTTCACTGGGAATGACATCAGCAGGCTTGCCAAAGAAGGGCAATGTCTAGACATGACAATTTCCTGGCTATGACTTCCCACAATATTTACTTCCCTGCACCCCTGTCTAGCAGGGCAGCTGACATGATCCCCGGGGTAATTTCTTATCAACAATCCAATAGTCCAGGTTCCATTTGAAGAGGGCCAAAGAGGCACTCTGCTTGACATGTATGGGCAGTCTATTCCAGAGACTAGGGAGTTTCTGGGTCAGGAACACATCCCTCCTGCATGTATTGTTCATTGTGATGACAGGATTTGTATCCCTGGAGCATGTGGCTGTAAGGATTTGGAATTTTCTAAGTGTAGCATGTTCAATAGCTGTTGGTTTGACATGGCATGGTATGTTAAGCAGAGACTGTCTCTGAGAACACAATATGTGACAGAATATAGCTGGATTATTTTCAGATGGTCAGCATAGGGCATCTGGTTTAGGCCTGTGGTCATTTCATGAGGTATGTCTGCAGCCTCTCTACTTGTTGCAGATGTCTTGTGAGGTACATACGTAATGGGCTGTTGTAGTCTGTACTGGGTCTAATGAGAGATGACTACAGTGGGACAATGGCCTGCTTTTCCTGGATGTAAAGCACTTAGTGGGAGGTGTGTCATATAGGTGGGTTTCCTGACTGTTGTGGTGATGTGGTTATCAAAGATGAGATCACTGTCCACCTGAGTCCCCAAGTCTATCACACTTTCGGTGTTTAGTGTACTGCCACCTATGTGGTACTTCACAGGTACATGTCCCTTTACAATGGGGATAGCTATATATTTCTTGGCACTGATCTTGAGGCAATGGCTCAGGCACCAAGCATGTCTTTCTGTAAGGCCCTTCTGTAGAATATCCACATCATGTGGGGATTCAATATTGGCTCCCAGTGTGCAGTCGCCTTCAACCTTTGTTTGCCGGTGTCCCTTACTGTTGGATTGTACTTCCGAGCAGTAGATGCCAAACAAGGGCGGTGCCAGGACTGAACCCTAAGGTACTCCAACTGTCACTTGTCTGGAGCTCAGGTTGGTGTCACCTACATTTACAGTGTGGGTTCTGTCAGTACAACAACTGGCAGTCCATTGGGTGACATTGGGATTAATGGCCAGCTTGATACATTTATGTATGATTCCAGACTGGGGCGATGGTGTCAAAGGGATGGTGAGGTCCGGATAGGCTGTGTGAACCATCTTACCCTCATCCACAGCTCTGGAGATGGATTCACAGTTGTCATTCAGGTTGAGGTGACATGATTGGCCTTTCACAAACCCAACCTGGTTAGGGTCTAGTGTTTGCCGGTTGCCAATATATTTGTTTTAATTTCCATGATAATACATTACATGGCCTTGCAGATCAGGAGTGTCATACTGCTGGGGTTGTAGTTCCCAGGATCCAAGGTGGACCCTCCTTGTGGACTGGGATAACTGTAACTGTTTGCCACACAGTGGGCATGAAGACTGAGGTGTGGCTATGATTAGACATGGCACGTAAGTGAGGTGCCAGTTCAGTTTGTAGTTTATGTAGCACACAGCCCGGGATGTTGACTGGTCCCATGGCATAGCTCTGTAGAGTGTGGTTTTTACCTATGTGGCCATTATTACCAGAATATGGCAATCTATCCGTGTTGAGATGGGCCCTTTGGGGGTTGGAATGGGGTGCAGTTGGCACTGAATCGATCTGCCAGGATATTGGCAATATCCCTGGGAGCAGTATATTTAATGCCATCCTGTTGTAGCTCACAGCAGTTCTGAGCATTACCATTTAGATTCCTCACATAGCTATGCAACAGCTATCAGTTGCCTTTGGCATCTTTGGCTATATTATGTTCGTAACTAGCTTTGGTGGATGTTATGAGGGATCTCTGCCTCTTAATGTAGCTGGTAAGGGAGTATTTTGCATCCTGGAAATTCCCCCATTTCTGCAACAATTTCCTCCTTTTGTTGTACAGTATGTTTATGAAAGGGGGCCACCACATTTGCTTCCTTTTCTTGGTGGGGAGTATCTTGGTTCAATATTGGATGGCACAATTCATGCACGAGTGGATGTGCTCATACAGTGCCTTCATGTATGATTCAGCAGTCGTCCTTTCAGTTCCCATCCGCATGGGTGTCATGATGTTAGTCAAGTCTGACATGTGTAGCATGACATTGGCTTTGGAGATGTGTGTTATGGAGGTTTCCTTACTGGGGTGTGGGGGAGGGATGTTGATGTTAAGAGTGATTAGCTCATGGGCAGAGATGATCACTGATGGGGTGACCATAGGTGTGAAGCATTGATTTCCCATGTTGGTAATGACCAGGTGTAGGATATTTGAGCCCATGGTGGGATTATGGGTTACTTGATCTGGGGCATTGGGAATCATGACTTCCAAGAACCGTTGGGCACATGTGTTGGTACACAAGTAGTTTTCCCAGTTAATGGCAGGGTAGTGTAAGTCACCCAGTATTAGGGGGCTTGGTTGTATCATAATATTTCCCAGTATGTTTCAAAACCTGTAGTGGGTATCATGGGGCATGGTGGGGGATCTGTATCAAGCTATACAATTTGGAGTGCAGTCTGACCTACTGTTAGTTGCACCGGGGGTATTTCAGACACATTATGTTGGGCAAGTAGCCTGTTGGTGTTAATATCCTTGGTAAATATTGACACTCCTCCATGTTTATTGTTTTGGTCCTGGTTTGCTGGCGAACAAGGTGTGGCGAGAGCTGTACCTGGTATTGCAGGGGTGCTCTCTGGAGGCTTGGATCAGGTCTCTGTTACTGCACAGTTATCAATGTTCTCCATTTTTAGGTGTGCATAGTGACTGTAAATGGCCAAAAAAATTGATCCCTAAACACACACAGAGTTTCACAGTTGCCATGTCTGGGAGTAGAACTCCTACCTAACTAGTATATCACACTACAACAAAACACAGTTATAGGATACACCACAAAGATTACTGGGTCACTTCTTCCCCAAAGGTTTATTTCAAAGTGAATGACATCAGCAAGCTTGCCAAAGAAGGTCAATGGAGGTTGTAGTGACTGTGAATGGCCTCAAAAGCATTGCTTCCTACACAAATAAACATCCACACTTGCCATGTCTGGGAATAAAACTCCTACCTAACTAGTGTATCACACTACAGCATTATGCAGTTATAGGATGCGTCACAGAGATTACTGGGCTACTGTTTCCCCAACGATGTATTTCAAAGTGAATGACATCCGCAGGCTTGACAAAGAAGGGCAATGGAGGTTCTAATGACTGTGAATGGCTTCAAAAGCATTGCTCCCTACACAGACAAACAACCACACTTGCCATGTCTGGGAATATAACTCCTACTTAACTAGTTTATCACACTACAACATTACACAGTTATAGGATGTGCCATGGAGATTACTGGGCTATGCCTTCCCCAAAGGTGTATTTCAAAGTGAATGACATCAGCGGACTTGCCAAAGAAGGGCAACGGAGGTTGTAGTGACTGTGAATGGCCTCAAAATCATTACTTCCTACACAAACAAACACACTTGCCATGTCTGGGAATAGAACGCCTACCTAAATAGTTTATCACACTACAGCATTATACAATTATAGGACACGCCACAGAGTTTACTGGGCTACCCTTTCCCCAAAGGTGTATTTCAAAGTGAATGACAAAGTAGGGCATTTGAAATTGTAGTGAGTGTGACTGGCCTAAAAAGCACTGATCTCTACACAGGCAAACACACACACACACACACACACACACACACACACACACACACACACACACACACACACACACACACACACACACACACACACACTAGCCACATCTGGGATTAGAACACTTATTTAACTAGTACATCACACTACAGCATTACACAGTTATAGGATGCACCACAGAGATTACTGGGCTCTTTCATCCCCAAAGGTGTATTTCAAGGTGAAGACATCAGCAGGCTTGCCATAGTAGGGCAATGGGGAATGCAGTGTGTGTGTGCATGGACCCATTCATCTAGAGGCAGACACACAACACTCAGGCACACACAGGTTTATATTCCACAGGTACGTGTATACAACTGCTAGATGACTACTGACTTGTACAGTCATGTTACACAGCTAGCGCAAGCACCACAGACATTATAGTGCTGTGGGATTCCAGAGGCAAATGTCTGCTGTGATTGACATTTGCACATCATGTGGTTTTAGCCAATTGGATGTGTGCTGGGTGGGACAGGCCTCATGATGGGAGGCTCTTTGTCACTGTCACTCTCTTTCAGACATATATGTATGTGCATTCATGGCCTATTATAGTGTGTTGTCCTTGTTTATATGTGTGTATTCCTATCCAATGTGTGTGCAAGGCATGACTGGTATGTACTGAGGAGTGTATGCACTAACATCTGGGACTGTCAGATATGTATGGTCCACTGTTATTGCCAGACATGGGCTTCATTTCTGTTGTGTTTGTGAGCATGCCCAGTATGACCTTTCAGTATTTTGTTGTCTGTCATGGTCTTCATTTCTCTAAGTATGGGAGCATGCCCAGTAGGACCTTCTGTACTGAATGTGTGAATCCATTCCAGGTAGATTGTACTCCAGTGTGTACTTTTGTGTTCTCAACCTACAGCTAGCAACCTGTTTCTGTGGGATATCTGTAGATCGTTGACAATATGGGGTCAAAATGGGCAAAGGATAGTGGGTTACTGTTAACAGAGATATTCAGACATATGTACTGTTAAACACTGTGATGTGTTATGTCATCAAGTACTGTCAGGTATACATATTTGCTTGCAGTGATACCCTGGGGAACACAGAGTATATGCAACTGTGTCCAGTACTGTGGTCAGCAACCTACATATTCTTGCACAATCATTCCTTTCTGGAGGGGGAGCTGCACACACTTGCTGCTGGGTCTGTGTAAATGATTCAGCACCTTGGCACAGTTGTGGCAGAGGGTTCCATGCTTGTACATCCATCAACGTGACAGTATGGCAATATCCTGCTGTGGCCATACCTTACAGCTGTACAGATTCACACAGGTTACCCAGAGGCAGGAGTCATAATTCTGGACATTACCCCTTAACATTGTGGTTTACGAGCAGGTTTGTAGCCATCCATTCTTGTATTTGCAGCCAGGGATACTACGCGCACACGGCTGAGTTTTAGACTTCATACACTCCATGCCGCCCATGCTCTCACTCCCCTGTATTATTATATCTTTGTCCATACATTATGCAAACATTATCTGATTATGCTCCCTATAGTTATCACCTCATACCAGCAGTAATTTGGTGTTGGTCCACAGTTCATGCAGTAATACATGGTGGACATGTTACTGTGATTTGTCCAGATGACCTTGCATTTGAGTTCTGTGGACTGTGTTATGTTTTTATTTGGGAGTCCATGACATAACATACATTGGCAGTATGGGTGAGACACAGGCCTTTGGCAGAGGGCTGTAGGCCATTTGGTAGTGATGCAGACCAGCTGTAGCAGGCCATTGCATTCTGTCACTCCTACAGCCTCAGAGACTGCAATATACTATATTCCCCTGGGGTGACAGGGTAGGTGTGCAAGGTGTTCATGCCAATACTTTCTGTCATTATTGATCCAGTGGTGTGGATGCTGGCAGGGTGCTGCTTGCAGCTAGGGACTCACCTGCATGGGACACCTGTTCTGCATACTGCATTCTTTTGCTATTGCCATACAGAGGTGGGGGTCATATTGTACTCATTCCCAACAGCAGGGATAAGACCAGAGAGGTACCTGTGGGTGGTGGTGGGGTGAGCTGGGTGCATGTGTGCTATAGACACTACTTGCATCTCACAGATATGCATGGGGCATTCCACTTATGCTGGCTTGTGCAGGGACATCAGCTGTTTCTCAATACTTCATTCCTATGACCTTTGTGGACTGCCAGTGTTTGGCCAGATGACATCAGTAATCCCTACTACAAGCCCAAATAATGTGCTGCAAACCTGTATGTACAATTCCAAGGGTGTCTCCCTTTGACAGTTACATATTATACACTGTCTGTCTGGGGTCTTTCCCCCTGTGTACTGCTTATATGTCTGGGCCGACATTCATGCCATGTCCATCTTTCAGATGGTGACACATATTACTTCCAAACATTTACTATGGCTTATTACTGGAATGTATTTTGCTGGGGAGCATTGTGTTTGGCACTTCAGTTGTGAAAACTTGCCCCTGTCATCAGCAGTACTAGGCAATGGTCACCAGGACAAACCTCACCATGCATACATACTGACCACTCTCACGCAATATACGACACACACCAAACACACACAGACCTGCATATTGTACACATGCTGCAATCTAGCCTGCTACCTTGTCCTGCTTAGGTAATCTGTGCTCCACTATTATTATACCCACACATACATGTTACTACATTTCTACATAGGATTGGGGGGCACACCTGACTGTTACTACATTTCTACATAGGACTGGGGGGCACACCTGACTGTTACTACATTTTTACATAGGATTGGGGGGCACACCTGACTGTTACTACGTTTCTACATAAGATTGGGGGCACACCTGACTGTCACTACGTTTCTACATAGGATTGGGGGGACACACCTGACTGTTACTACATTTCTACATAGGATTGCGGGGGCACACCTGACTGTTACTACATTTCTACATAGGATTGGGGGGGCACACCTGACTGTTGCTACATTTCTACATAGGATTGGTGGGGGGGCACACCTACATAGGATTGGGAGGCACACCTGACTGTTACTACATTTCTACATAGGATTGGGGGGCACATCTAACACTTGTACACATTTGCTATGACTGCACTGGTATTTCAGGTACTCCATTTCATTCGATATCCTAACCTATCATGCTGACTAGAGGCATATCAGTGTACTACATTTTAGGTTTTGCTTGACCTACATTTCAGTTTCTGACTTCTTACCCTTCAGAACTAACACCCCACTGCCTGACCTGTTGTAGTCTGTCTGTGTAGGTCTGGGGGGTATTTTCCATAGCCATCAATCAGAGGCCTTAGCACAGCCTTTGTTTGTGTTTGTCTACACCTGTCCTGCTGGCTGAGACTGTTGTTGGGTATGTGAGCCTCCCTGACTGGCATGTGTGTGTCCATAGGACACACATGTGGCCCAGCACATTTCCTGCAGTGAGTTTTGTCACCTTGTATAGTACTGGCTACTATGGTGACATCAATATTTGTTGCAGATCTCATGCTGCCACTATAAGTGTCTACTATCTGCCTGCATCCCATTCAGCCACCTGATTCCCTTGCATGCTCACATCCATACCATAGATACAAATAACAACACATACTACTCCATTTGGCAGTTGGTAGGAAGAGTGACTTACCTTGTGGCTGTGCCAGTATTGAGGATGGTGCTGGAGGGCTGACTATGTCGGATGCACATAGTACACTCCCTGTACATGGTTAAGTACAGGTAGTGTCATGTTTGGCATCCCTTTTACTGTATGTGTGAGTCAGAGAGAGGTGTCATTCCCTGTGTCCCTACCGTGTCAGTGTATGTGCTATGCGTTGCCTCTTTGCCAAGGCCTGGGCATACTGGGCACACCTCCTTCTGCCCACTGGGGCAGGCTCGGGTTGTTCCTCCTCGAAGTCACTCTGTGCTTGTGTAGGCCTTGGCAATTGTGGGGGCTGTGTGGACCTGCCCCATGCTGTTCATGCTGCAGCTGTTTTCACAGGATCATATTTTGTAGCATGGCACATACGATGACAATTTGGGTACATGTAGCTGGTGAGTACTGCAAGGCTCCACTGGATGTGTCCAGGCACCAGAACCGTGACTTGAGCATCCCAAACACACACTCTATTATGATTCTGGTCTGTGCATATGCCTCATTATGGAGTTCTTGTTCAGGTATGTGTGCATTTCTGATGGGTGTCATCAGCCACGGCTCCAGTGCATAACCAGCATCCCACACTAGGTGAATGAAAGGGATGCCCCCATTAGCAAATATCTGGTACAGCTGCATCAGATGCCAGATGTGGGAGTCATGATAGCTTCCAGGGCAGCCAGCACATACATTTATTATAATGCCCTGGGCATCGCACATGACCTGGCAGTTGATGGAGGGGAAGTCCTTGTAGTTGATGTAGACCTTACCCTGCTCACCAGGTGGTGCTTTGATGCATATGTGCATGCAGTCTAGCACCCACTACCTTAGGGTATTCTGCTATTTGGTGGAAGAAATGCATATTGCTGGCCAACGCCTCACAGGTGTTGGGAAAATATATGTGCTCACCGGCATTTGCTGACACGGTATCCAGGAACAGGTGGAGTACCCTGGATGCTGATGCCTGTGAGATCCCCATTATATCCCCAGTTGGCCTTTGGAAGGTACCTGTGGCTAGTATTCATAAGCCTACACATACCTTGGTATCCACTGGGATGTGTTCCCCTCTGTTGGTTCTGTGTGAGAGGTGTGGTCACACAGCTCAACAATTTGCTGTAGGAGGTCCCTCTTGACCCTATAGCGCTCCACTATCTACAGTTCATGTAGCCCTTGGTAGTTTACCCTGGGACTGTACACTCTTCTCCTTCTCCTCACTGTGGGTTGGTCGACAGCCTTCTCATCCTCACCACCCTCAGTCTCTTTCACATGTTGATTTGTCATAGCTGATGCAGCCCCTATCATTTTGTTACTTTTGTTTGGTAAACTTTCCCTGCTTGTATACACCGGTGGTGTAGAATATGTGGGAAAAACAGAGGGAAAGGTGTTTGCATAGTTTATAGTGGTGTGCTGTGCTGGGCAGGTCTGCTGCCTGTGTAATTGGCTGATTCTGATAGATTTCACCTGCCAGCTATGCTAGTTCCTTGATTCCCTTCCTACTGCTGTTTTCCCTTCCCATTGCCTTCCTGTTTAAGCCAAGGGGCGCGTTGCGCAAATACAGTGCTCAGATGTGCACAGAGCTGCTATTTCCTGTTTACTTTTTTTTCCCCCTTTAAAACCCAGTGCATGGCGCGCACACCCACCTAGGCAATGTAAAGACTGCTAGGCAGCCTCAGACACCCCCCTTTGCTTAGCTCTGCTAAGCTCAGGGCAAACCCGGGCCACAGGGCTCCAATAGGCTTACAGTATGCCTGACACACCCTGCTATGGTGTCAGCTAGTTCTTAGGCTTGCACCATGCTCTTCCTGCACTGGCACAGATGGGTGCAGGCTAGCCATGAGGGAGAATCTGGGATTCAGTATCATTCCCCTCATTTGCATAGGATTACCTGCTAATGCCTAGTTACAAGTCCCACATTGAGCCTTCCCCCTTAGCAACCACTATTCACTGGCCATGTTGTCTTCTGCCTGCCATTGAGTATAATGGCAAAATAGTGATTTTGGATACAATGCTTATTTCAGGTTTACTTTTTTATTTATGGCCCGATCCTGTTTGTGCGCCACTGCCCTATGCTTAAACAGCCAAAATCTGCTAAAAAAAATAAAAGTTATTTTTTTTATTTTGGCGACTTCTTTCCATGTCAATGGCCATATATTTGGCCATTGGCATGCTTTCAACATAATATACACCAATTATTTGGAGCTGTCATGGCTCCATTTTGTAGTTTGCAGAAATGTACTCGGTTACTAACCGAGTACATTTTTGCAGACTACACTAGTCCTGCACGGCCAGCTGCCGGCTGCCAGCTTCGCATGGTTTTCACCTGCAAATGGGGTAATTTGCATACAGGAGCTGTGTCTGTGCAGGAATAGTGCAGGAGCACTCGTGCATGTCCCTGGAGATTATTCCTGGATTGCACGGCGGCCATATTGCCTCCAGCAGCTCCTGCACTATTCCTGCACATCGTGCAAAGCTTGCTGAATCCGAGGGTCAGTTATGGCAAAAGAACAATAAGGTAACAAAAGAAAGTCATATGAAACCAGTCATATATCTTGTTGTTAGGTATGATGCAATAATGGCAGAGAGCCTGTATATTGAAAGGCGTAATGATGTAGCATGATTGTTACATTGAGAATTGAGCAAATATTACAGTACTGAAGCAGCTATTCAAAAAAAAAAGCACAAAAAATTGTAAAAATAGGAAAAATCTAAGTATTGCCTTGATACATTACAAAAAAGCATTTGATAGCACCCACATTCATGGATAATAGAGAGATTACAGATTTATAAGATACACCCTATATTGATCAATTGCATTACAGCGACATGGAATAGTAGAAAACCACATTGCAGATAAGCCACAATAAAGCACAAATTATTTCTCCAAGGATAAAAATTCAAAGGGGGATATTTCAGGGTGACTGCTTGTCATGACTGCTCTTTTGTCTTACACATAACCCTTTAAGTAGTCTACTTAACATATTATGTCATGGTTAAAACTTGGCTTCCAGAAAACAGCCAGCTGTAAACACTTTTCATCTTCTTTTTATGGATAACTTAAAACTATATAATTTATCAGATGTGGAGTTGAAATCAAAACACAAGTGGTTAAAACTTTCTCAGATGATATAGGAATGTGATTTGGCCTTGATAAATGTTTAAATGTTCAAAAGCAACATTTAAAGCATGAAGGCTGCATGAAGAAAATATCGATCTGGGACAGGAGCATGGTCTAAAGGAACGTGAGCAGGAAGGAGTGTATACATATGTGGGAATTAATGAAAGATCTACAATAAAACATGAACAAATGTGAACAAAACTCACTAAGGAATATTTTAAAAGACTAAAATTAATATTGAAAACAGCTCTGACATCAAGGAACAAAATCGAAGCATTAAAACCAATTTGTCCTTTCTGTTTTAATTTACAGTTTTGTGGTGATTGATTGGCCCAAAATGTATTGGATTAGTTGGACTGGAAAACAAGAAAAATGCTACATACTTATCAAATGATACAAAAAATAATATATACCAATATATATTCCTCATTCTGAAGGAGGTATGGGCTTCCTTGAAATTGATTACATTTATAGATCTGAAATCATGGGACTGCATACATATCTGCTGACCTCACCAGATCCTAATGTAGTGAAAAATTTAAAATGTGAGAATAAGAAGTCTAAGATGACTTTCCTGATTAGTTTAGCAGAAGCATATTGGTGTCATGTGGGAATGGAAATCAAACCAGAAGTAGACAAAAATTAGAAAGCAAATGAATGTGCCAAAAACAAAAGACAAAATACAAGGAGGAGGCTCAGATCAGAAGGCAAGAAATGTGGAAAAGGCATAAATATTGTTCAAAGTGCTGAAAATTCCTGGAACAACTTTATGTTGATGAAGATTTGACACATGAATGGTTAAGGAGAGGTGAAGTTAAAACAAAAAATGAAAGGTTAATATCGGTGACCCAGGATAGTGGACTAAGTACACATTGGTTTTCAAAGTCCATTGAACATGGGAGAAACAGACAAATGTAGGATCTATAAAACAGGACTGGAAACAGGTGCATATCTTGTTGATGGATGAGATACATTAATGGCCAAGGGCCTGTATAGCGAAAGGCACAATATATAACAAGACTGTTGCAGTGGAGATTGTGCAAACATTACAATATTGAAGTAGCTGAGAAACATTAGAAACATGAGCCATAAAGCATTACAGAGAATGATGAAGGTTATTTCACATGGGATAACCCATTACATACAGTTCAGAAAACTGATGCTAGAAAACCAGATATACTAGTCCATGAAAATAAGACAAAAGTAGCATTGATCATTGAAATATCTACAATGTCTTATATACAGAGACTGAAAATCATAAAATACCAGGATTCGCAGGCAGAAGTGAGATCAATGTGGAAGAAGGATACCCAAACAGTTCCAATAATAGCAGGAGCAATGGGTCTCATAAAAAAAAAATTACAGTAGAATGTATATGTGCTACCAGTACATGGAACGCCATATCAGTTCATAGTAGGTTACTAGGCTAACAGTCTAAGGGCCTTAAGAAGCCTATCCATATTTAGCTTGAATTATCCACTCGTCAATAGTTAGGCAAGCTAAGTTCATAGAAGTATGCACCTATGGTATGGTAATTAATACTGACTTTCTCTGTCCATGAGGAGCAGGAGCACAACCCAAACAGTGAATTTACAATTACTCATCTATTGGTCCAGGTTACACTTGGAGATGGTCAGGAAGGGGCTCTGCTTTACATGAATGAGGAGCTTGTTTCAGAGGAGGGATAGTCTCTGGGAGATGTATCTATCTCTCCAGCATATTTTGTTCATGTCAGAGATTAGGCGAAGATCCTTAGAGTAGATAACCCAATTGCAGTTTGATTTATGGATGTATAACATTTTCATCAGGGCCAGGTCAGAGACTACCCTGTAAGCCAGACACAGATCACCCCTTAGTAGCTCTTTTTAGCCTGTAGGAACAGAATACATGAATTACAGAATGAGTTAATTCTGTGCACAGTGTGGCTGCTGCCAAGAGCACTTTTGGCTAACATCAAAGGTTGTAACAAAACTAATTTCTTGAACTTAAATCATACCCTGACTTAGGAATGGGGTCCATTCCTATCATGGTATTAAACCACAACTGAACAGGTGAAATTCAGGGTTACAGTTAGGTGTCTCAAATGGCCCTGTGCTAGGAATATAGTTGTTTTGGTAGTGTCTTTCAGATCTATCTTTTTCATCTGAGGTGTTATACAGTTTGTATGCAGATGCCTTGAATATTGGATAAACTAATTATATGTGTTGCACTTAGGACATGTCTGCAAAAGAACTTGACTAAATTGACCATTTGGCCATAGGAAAATAGTATATAGATGAAAACATCAAAACCTAAGCATATCAGATTTGAGAAACATAGACTGAAGATTGTCTATTTAAAAGCAACGACAACGGATCCAGTAACAATGGTTTATTGCACACAAATCCCTAGCGCCTCGGCCTTCGCCTTCCAGGGGAATATCATCAGTTAATTTTCAAACATTTTTTTATACATTTGTCAATAAAACAATTAAATTATATAATTAACAATAATATAATTATACAATTAATTATAAAAGAACTTTCCAATTGCATTCTAAATTCATACCCCTAGGTGTCATAGTATCATACTTCAATATAAAAACTGTCTCCTTATACAACAATATACATTTTATTTTTTCTTCACTTATATTCATACTTAAATTTTCTAAAACTATAGCTAACAGACCTTTAGGATCACTATTATGAAACTCTTTAAAATGTACAGCAATAGGACTTTCCATTTTTTTATGTTTAATGTCTCTTAAATGTTCCTGAAGCCTTATTTTAAAAGCCCTTTTACTTTCCTACTACTTTTGCTTCTCTTGTTAGTAGTTTTTTAGATTGTCTATTTAATACTTCGTGCTGTGATTAATGCTGTAGATTCATTTAGCGACCTAGGGTAAAACCAACTCAAAGTTTTCCTGATCATATCATCCAATTGGATAATGATAGTTATAAAACTATAGGCTGTATAAAAGATTTATAAAGGCTAGAAAATTAGAAGTGATTAAATCATCATTTATTAGATCCAGACAAGAGTATAACAATATGGAAACCTTATAAGAAAACAAGCATGAATATATTGGAAAGTGTATAGCAGAAATCTACCAAGAGCATCCATAGATGTGAAAATTTAAGTTATCATGAAAGACTAAAATATCTGAACGTGTACAGTGCTTCATATAAATATTTAGGATGAGACATTATTTAGATATATAGGGCATTTAGAAGACAACTAACTCTGGGAATGTATGTGTTTATCAAAACGTAGTAGAGACTAATCAGACAAACTGTACATATGATTATAAAGGCATTAGAAATGCAGTAATTGGTTCTCTGAGAGAGTAGCTGATGCATTAACTAGACTATCAAATTATATTAAAGCAAACACTAGTTTTAGATATTTTTAAGAGCAACTTGGGCATGTATTATGAGAATGACTGTTTTGTTATATTAACAGGCTAGAATGACATTATTGCCAATGACTGAAATATCTGCATGTATATATGTATGTATGTATGTATGGATGGATGGATGGATGGTCATTGCTGTTACATGTTTTATCAAATGTCTGTTTCAGCTATTAACTACTTAACATTGATGTCTCATTACAAAAATGTAATAAAGAATTTTAAATATAGGAATACATAATACAGTTAATATTTCTGGCCAAATGTATCAGCAAAGCAAGTTGTTTTATATCTAGCCACAAACTACATTTTTCAAAAGGTGAAGAGAAAGAAAGAGAAGAAGGAGTATATTCAAAGTATATTCAAAGTATATACAAAGTATATTCAAAGTATATTCAAAGTATATACAAAGTATATTCAAAGTATATTCAAAGTATATACAAAGTATATACAAAGTATATTCAAAGTATATACAAAGTATATACAAAGTATATTCAAAGTATATTCAAAGTATATTCAAAGATGCGTATTGATTGTCTTTTGGGATCATGTCTGCAATAATGCAAAATATTTCAACATTTATGTAATAATGCATTCGGGTCCCAGGCTTTATTCAATGAAAATTGTGTCAACAGCGACTTCATTGACTACATTTCACTGGAATAATGATAGCATTAAAAGCTCCTATCACAACCCTTCTTCAAGACAAACATGAAACATTGTTTATTTTGTAAGATGTGTGATAACAGGGCAGATACACAGCAGTACAATAGTTACAAAGATGACAGTCAAACTGTACCGGTACTGTAATATTTTTCTGGAGTCCATAAATAGTAAATGGCACAGAGAATCCGAATGAAACTGGTGACAGTTCCCAACAGCAAATGACCAATAAAGCTTGCTGACAAGGAAATAATGGACCCTGATTATTATTAGTGAGAATACATGGATAATGCTTACCAAATGATTTACAAAAATCAGTGCATACCAAGATTATATATTCCACATTCTGAAGGAGGTATGGGCCTCCTTAAAATTAATTACACATATAGATCTGCAATTGTGGGACTGTGCACATATCTTCTTACCTCACAAGACCCAAATGTAGTGAAAGTTTTGAAACATGAGGAGAATCAATCTAAGATGACTTTCCTGCTGTGTCTAGCAGAAGCATATTGGCGTCAAGCAGGGATGGAAATGAAACCAGAAGAAGATAAAAATCAGGCATCAACTGAATGTGCCATAAAGCAAAAAAAATGAATATCAGGTGAAGGACCAGATGAGAAAGCAAGAAATGTGGAAAATGCATAAATATAGTTGCAAGTATAGAAAACTTCTGGAAGAACCACATGTTGATCATTGTCGAAGACAGGAATGGTTAAGGAGAGGCAAATTCAAACTAAGAGATGAAAGGTTAACATTGAAGGCCCAAGACTGAGGGCTACTTGGGTCCTCTTCAGAAGGTCAAACTTTTAAAAGCTTGACTTTCATTTGGCCGAGACTATATGATTGAATGTTTAAAAGTTTGAATGGTCTGAATGGGGATCTCCATAGAGCGCGGAACGGGAAGATTTCCCTTTACCACAATGTAGTGAAATCTCGGAGTTGGTATATTTAAATAGTGGGGGATGCAGGGGGGCTTGACCCCTGCTAGCACTGTTTAGTTTTTTTTTTCCACATTTTTGAACATTCAAATGTTCGATTATATGGTCTCGGCCATATGAAAGTTGAACATTTGGGTGTTCGATTATGTGAAGTAGACCCAGGCTACTTATAGGTTGGTTTACAAAGTCCACTGAACATGTGGGAGAAACATGCAAATGTAGGCTTTGTAAAATAAAATTGGAAACAGTTGCACAACTCATTACTGGTTGTGACATACTAATGGCAGAAGGACTGTATACTGAAAGCATAATAATGTGACAAGACTGTGGCACTGGGGATTGTGCAAACATTATGGTACTGAAGTGGCTGAAAAACAGTGGAAACATCAACCACAAAGCATCATAGAAATTGATGAAGTCTACATCACATGGGATCACCCATTACCAACAGTTCAAAAGACAGATGTGAGAAAACCCGATATAGTGGTCCATGAAAAGAAGATAAAGTAACCTTGATCATTGAAATCGCCACACCCAGTGACTACAGTGTCTTGCATATAGAGAGACACAAAGTCATAAAATATCAGGATTTGCAGGCAGAAATGAGATCAATGTGGGAAAAAGATACCCAGAGAGTTTCAATAGTAGTAGGAGCAATGGGTCTTATAAAAAAGAATCTACAATCATATTTAGATATGATAACAATACACGTAACTCCATACGAATTGCAGAAGGAGTCACTGCTGGGCACACTGCAGGTGCTGCAAAGAGCAATTCTGGCTAACGTCCAAGACTGAACAATACAGAACTTTAATCATACTTTGACTTTGGAATGGGGTTCATTCCCATCATGGTATTAGACACCCAAAAGATTTGGAGAAATTAGAAAAGAGCAGTGCATTTCTTTTTGTCGAATGTGGTTGTGTGTCTCAGTTTGCCCACCCAGAAGCTATATTTATTTAAATGTAAGGGTATTTGTTTAAGTTGTGTTATACTGTTTTGAGGCTATTATCTTGCTCATCGTGCTCTCTGTAGCTCTTTCTAAAGGTGCCAATTGCACTTAGATGCAGTTAGTGCTGAGCACACACAAATACATTTCTTTGAAATTTCCTTCCATCTTAAATAGAGAAGAATGCTCCGAGCTAGAAAAAAAAACATAGTTAGCAACAACACAGTAACCAGATTTTATTTAGATAGTGAAAAATTGTTTTGTTATTAAAAATATGATAGAACTAAAATGCAAATTAAAGTAATAGAGTAAAATTAAATGTAGTTTTGAAAGGTCACTGTCTTTTATTTTCCTCCTATATAAAATTCAGAGAATGTGAAAAAATATTGAATTGCTTGGAAGGTGATTTATGAACAAACACTTTTTGCCAATACTCTGATGATAGGATTGTTTAAAAAAATAAAACACCTCAGCATTGTACTTGTCTGTACTGCATGGTTTATATAAAGCTTTTGTAAACAGTTTAAAAAGAGGGCCTTAGTGGAGTCTCATGAATAACTGCCTTCCACCTTGGCAAGCTGTAGAAAACCACTGCAATCTGACATGGCAATGGCATTAAGATGGAGATAGGTAGTGCACAAACTATGGTCAGGTATCCAATAATCTTGTACAAATCCTTTCACATAAGAAACAAAAAGGGGAAGTTCTGCACACCTGCACAAAACAGGTACAGCTAGAATACAAAGTTATTTGAACTTTTACATTTGTGAGCATATGTAGTTAATTGTGTTTCAACACAAATTCCAAGTCATTTATTATCATATCACCTTATTATCGCTTGACATCTTATACCTGTAAAGCATCCATTTCAAAAGGAACTTGCGAAAATTATTTTTCTATTAACTGGCAGATTAATTGAAATGTACCACTCTGTTTCCTCTATGGATAATTGAACACCAACTCACAAATGATCTGAAATGATAAAACCCAATGCTGAAAAAAAAAAAAAAAAAAACTTTAGTTTTGTTTTTTTGTTGCAGGATGAAAATTCCCTGCCCCCCATGATATGGGAGACAAACCCCTCCACTTCCGCACTTACATGTGCTGCTCCCAACTTGAAAAAGGGAGAAATTTCACCACTAAATGACATCACCCCTCTCATATAATTAGAAATATCACCAACAATAATTTCCTATAGGAAGCTCCAATCATCATTCAGATACTCAGTACCTTGTGCATTGGGCAATTAATGCTCAAGGAATCCTTCTTTATCTACCTGTAGGACTCCTGTGTCACTTCTTGTTAGAGCTCCATCACTTCTTCACTTTGATAATTTCACAGTCAAAATAGTTTGGACCACACACTGCAGAAAAAGGAATGTATGGCTTATTTCAAAGTAAAACGCCATAAAGGCATTTATAGCTGTTCCAAATTATGAGTAAAAGTACTGGAGGAAGGTGATATCTGGCAACTCTGAATAAACAACAATAAAATTCTCCAAAAGAACTTCATCAGGAACCAGTGGACCACAATTCAATGTTTATTAAAAACTGTTTAGCCCATCATGGTTAAGCGTCTATATATGGTTACAAAGTAAATAAGTAGTACCTATAAATGTTTGGCTCTATACAAACAATGCAATGGTTTCCATAACGTGAAGATAGTGGGAAGTAAATTCCAAGTGTTAATTACTAAGAACAACATACCAACATGCTTTTATCTGAGCTTTGTTATGCATAAAAAATAACAGCTATGAGAATGCAATGCTGCATGGATTGTGTGATCATTTTAGGTCTGGGAAAATTGAGTACTATATTTCATAATAATCAAAAGGCTAAGAAGGATTTCATACAGCAGCAGGCCCTTTTTTTAACCAGAAGTCATTTAAAACAAATAACCAAATAAAAATAAAATGAGGCAGGACAATGTAAATTAATTATTAACTTTAAAACCATATTCATACAAAAAGTTATCATAACATAAAAGACAATCCGGATAATTGCACAGAAGTAAAGTTAGCTATAATATAATCCACAGAAGATCGTTGGAAGGATCATAACAGTAAATTACCACATAATGGTGATTTTACCTGATTCAACATGTTTTTTATTATGCACTTTTTTTTACAAGAATGCAACTGCAAAAGCCATGAACCTTCACAAGCAAAAATCAACAGCATTCAACTGTTTCATTTCTCACCTCATTACTCACATTATGTCTTACTCTTTTCCCCCTGAAATCATCATTTCCTATATTAGTATGTCATTCCTCAGTCTTTCTTATTAAAATCTTATTAGTACTATTTGCATTTTACACATTTCCTTGAAATTTCCTACTTTTGGTATACTCATCGACATTTGTATATGCTTTTCACCTCTGTACTATTTCTTTTACTAATCCCAGTCTATATTCTATAAATTCTGGCTCCTGCTTAGAAATGCCCTGTTTTCTTATGGAGCACAAAACTGCTTATGCCTTTTATATAACAAGCTGTCAGAAGTTTTGATCAACTGGTCTCACTGCTAAAGTCTGCATATATTGTGAACAGTATAGTTTACAGACCATTTTCATATGAGTAGTGCTTGTTGATAGGTTCATAGGTTCATAGGTTCATAGAAGGTTACTAGGCTAATGACCCTATGGCCCTTACAAGCCTAGCCAAGATCAACTCTTGTTTCCTTAAAGGTCTAGAGATATGGTCTATGTTATAAGCAGATCTAAATCAGCAACAACTGCCCCTATCCAAGAGGGACACAGGTGAAACCCATGGAGTGAATTTCAAGTTTCCCTTCCAATTGTCCAAGTTATGCTTAACAAGGATTAATGAGGGGCTCTGTTTAACCTGTACTGGAAGTTTATTCAGGAGGAAAAGCAACCTCTGGGAGACATATCTGTTTGCCCAGCAAATCCTGTTGATGTCACATGCTAGGTTAAGGTCCCTAGAATGAGTGACTTGTGTACAATTTGACTTACGAATGTGCAGCATTTCCATTAAGGCAGGATCAGAGGTTGCTATGCATGCAAGGCACAAGTCACCTCTTAGCAGTCTATACAATACAGAGTATAGTGACAGTGATTTCAGTCTGTCCATGTAAGACGTGCTGAAGACCCTGAATTTTCTTTGTGAAGACCCTTTGAGGTCTCTACAGTTGCTGCAAGTGCCTGTTTAAGTACTTACCAAAGGGAGCATTGTACTCTATTATTGTCCTGCTGAGAGAAGAGTACAGGTGGGTTATAACCTTTTTTTGTTCAGGAAGCTATGCCCTTGCTTATGAGGTGAGCAACATAGAAGGCCTTCCTTACCACCATGGAGATCAAAATTAAGTTTGTTGTCAACCTGTGTGCCCAAATCTCTAAACACTGATTTAGAGCTTAGGGTATTATTATTAATATGCTAATCTGCAGGCACATCACCTTTGCCAAAGGGGATGATAATGTTTCTTTTTTCTTTTTTGCACTGAATTTAATACCATCACTTTGGCACCAATCATTGGTTTGCATAAGTCCTTCTTGTAGAATGTTGACATCATTTGGGGACTTAATGACTGCTCCCAGCTTGCAGTCGTCAGCTAACTTTCTCAGCCAGAGACCTTTTGTTTTTGCCTGTACTTCTGAAAAGTAGATTGCAAATAGCAGGGGCCCCAGCACTGATCCCTGTAGAACACCACTGGTAATGGGTCTGTTGGTGGAGATGGAATCCCCTATTTTGACTGTATGTGCTCTGTTGGTGAGCCAGTTTGCAACCCACCTGACAGTATATGGGTTGACACCCAGCTGGGCGAGTTCTTCAATGATGCCTGACTGGGCAATTGTGTCAAAGGCCTTGGCCAAGTCCATATATGCCATACGCACAGATTTGTCTTCATTCAGAGCTTTGGTGACAGTCTCGAAGAAGTCAACCAGGTGCAACAGGTTTAACAAAATCAAACTGGGTCAGGTCAAATGTTTGAAGGTCTCCTATATCCTTGTTGATAAGGCCCATGAGGACTTTCTCCATGGCCTTGGAGATAAGGCTGGTTAAGCTAATGGATCTTTAGTTCTCAGGATCAGTGGATGCACCCCCATTGTGCAGGGAAATGATGGTAGCTGTTTTTCATTCAGCAGGAACAAAATCAGTACTTAGGCTGTGGTTGAAAAGAGTACCCAATGGTGTTGCTAAATCCCATTTTAAACCATCAAGAATGCAGCTTGGGATGTTATCAGGTCCTACAGAGGCTATGATGTTGGCCTTGGAGAGAGCAGTTAAGACCTTATCTTTAGAGACACTAGGTGGAGAATATATGTGGCAGGGAAAGGGGGGGGGGTCACTGAACCTGTCCTCTAGCAGGTTAGCTATTTCCACTGGATCACTATATGTAGCACCATTCACTACCAGTTCAGCGCAAATCTGGGCTTTTCCTTTAAGATTTTTGATGTAGCTAAAGAATGCCTTATCGTTATCCTTAGACAGGGATGCTAATATAGTTTTGTACCTAGCTTTAGAGGACTTTACAAGATGTCTTATTTGGTTGTTCAAGCTGAGAAGGTTGTGTTTCCAATTTTGAGATAATTAATTCTTGCTCTTAGACCTCAATTTCTTCTTATTATTATATAAGCTGTTTATGGCAGATGCCCACCAGGCAGGCTTGTGTTTTCTTGAGGATCTTGCTTTGGTCCCATCATGAACAGCTGAGTTAATACAATCGTATAGATGTTTATACAATGCATTAGTGTATATCCCAGTACAAGTGTCCATATTGTCACTGGGGATAGGAGCTTTAAAGCTATTAATGCCATCTCATAAGAGGCTGTAGTTGGCTTTGGAGAAGTTTTTTAGCCTAATTTCTCCTGGGGGGTCTGATGCTATCTTTGAAAGAGACTGGCGTATGATCGGATTTCACCAGGGTGGACTCCACACTTGTGGTGGCGCACCATTCTATCATGTTGGTGAGTACCAAGTCTGGAATGTTTGGGCCCCTTGTGGGGGTGTCAACTATCTGCTCCATGGCATTTGAGTTGATGAAGTCCAAGAACCTTTGGGCAAGTGTGTTTGTACACGTATAATTTACCCATCTAGGGACAGGTAGTTAAATCACTCATTTTTAGTGACTCAAGTAGATCCAAGTAGGCAGTGTGGATACCATGGTTCATGGAGGGAGACCTGTAGCTGGTGATAACTTGGAGAGGGGTCCTTCCTATAGTTATTTGCATATGGAGTAACTCTCGGGAATCATGCTGTTTAACTGATCTGGAGGTGTATTTATCTTTGATGAATATTGATGCTCCTCCTCCTTTAGTTTTCATGTGTTTGTTTGTAGTCCGAACGTGTGGAAGGCATTATATTCCGGTATGGCCGGGTGCTCTCTGGGGCCTTGAACCAGGCGTCTGTGGCTATAAAGGTGTCCAAATCTTCCAAGGTGAGGATTATTTCCAGTGAGTGGAGTTTCAGATTTAGACTCTTAGCATTTAGCAGCATAACCTTAAGGTTGTTTTTTGAGGATATTTTTACATCAGTAGTTTTGTTTTTGTGATATTGCCTAAAAAGGCACTATGGGGGAGGCAAGAGCCTTCGCCAGTAGCCGAAAGCCCAGAGGTGATAGTTGGAGACTATCTCTGGCAAAGCATTGTGGTCTAGATTTTGTGTATTCTTGTATTTTAAAGTACTAGGTTTTATGTAGCATATTTTAATAAGGAGTTTAATTGCATGCTGTATAATTTGTTCAAGAAATTTACAATTTCCATACTGTGTTCTCTATTATAACTTACTTGCATTTACGATAACTTAATGAAGTATATTAAATAATATGTTCTCTGAGCTTTCTCTCTAAAAAGACTCTAACTTGTCTGTACTTTTCCTTCTAGTGAACACTAAATAACACAATAAAACAAATAAATAATCCATTAAACATTTATTGATAGTTCCTTCTTTCCATTTAAGTCTGCACTCTGCATTTTTAAAAGTACGATCAACAAACTGATTAAAAACATACTATTTTCATAGGGTGCATGATTGTATATAAATAAACTTCAGTTCACAGTTCTGTCATTAAGGCTTATCTCACACTTTCTGCAGATATTCAGTGTCTTGCATCAAATATCTGTTATTAGTTACTATTTTATAAATTGTTCTACTAGTTCATTCAAGAACTAATATAAAAAACTCAATTATTTTGTTTTACTATAAGTTTCTGCCTTATCCTTTAGAACATTGTATGTATATCATGATATCCTAATAAAATTGTTTAAAAATAAAAAAGAGAACATTTCTCTTTCCGCAGATTCTGTTGCACTGTATCACTTCAAATTAAAATGAAAGCACTAAGCCACTATTATTCACAAGATTAATGAAATGTCCTCAGTGTCTTGACTAACATATTACTTTCTATTAAGCCACTGATCTATCTTCAAGAATATATGTGGCAGATTTATTTTTATTCACTGGTGATATATAGTCATGTCTTGTTTACAAAAAACTAAATGAGTCCATCAAGTGTTTTCTTATAACATATATGGAAAGTGTTATATGAATATGTATATATATTTTTAATTTTACAAAGTGCATCCAATTCCCATTTTGTAGTGAATTTTCTAATTAACTTAAAGTATACATAATCTTTGCTATCTGTTTCATGTCTTTACCTTTGAAGCTTCATTAAGTTTAAGAAATAACATTTTATTTGCCTTGCCTGTTTTAAATTTCTGTGTGCTTTTGCAAACCATATGATCCCTGTCCTGTTTGACCTAGCAATATAGCCATTCTAAAGTCAGATGGCACTAAGATGCATATTTACAAGTCATATTCTTCATAATGAAAAATAAATAAGTTCATTTTAAAGAATATGCACATAATTTCACAAAATAAATTGTATACTTCTCTCTAATAGCATGTTTAATTCTAAAGCTTTTAGTTATATTTTACATGGAAAACAAATTTACCTTTTGACTCTACTAAACAAATTTCATGATTAGAGCAATTTGTTTAAAGGCATTTACTTTAAAGCATTTATGTCTTGTTTTATCCTAGTGTTTAAGCTGATTACAAGTTTACAGCATATCTCTAAGAAGCAAAGAAACATTTATTTCAGCTCTTTTAAAGGGCAGTCTGCAATGTGAGATTTCACAGAATGAGACCAGTAAGTATTTTCTTTTGATCTGTGATAAAATGATAAAATTACTGATGCCTGATATAACACACAAACACAAGCAGTGAATACTACCTTTTACAGAAATTTTCAAACAGAAGACAGGCTAATGCCACATGGGTCATACTTATGATGTGGTTTTAGACTCTCTAAGTATGCGTTTTTGATTTTAATTTTTTATCTCATAAAGAAAACCTGCATTTAATTTATATATATACTGAACTCCCAAACATCCAGATGTGTAGTATCTTGATTTCACAATTCAGAAAGGAACAGCTGTCACTGCCAGTTCCATTTGATAAACATACATGTAACTATATATATATATATATATATATATATATATATATATATATATATATATATATATATATATATATATATACACACACACACACACACACACACACACACACACACACACACACACACACACACACACACACACACACACACACACACACACGTGTGTGTGTATGAATAATCTTTAGTTCTTGGATACAGTGAATGGCTTGTCAAACTCAAGTTTCCCATTGTCACATATTGCATATTTCAAAACAAGTAACACTGAGTGCACATAAGTAAGGTAAGTAAGGGTTTGGTATTTTTAATGCCAAAACCGTAAGTTATAGCAAGCATTTTAGCATTAGGGAGTGGAAGTGCCCGTGTATCTGTATGAATATGATTAGCGTAAGGCCTAAGTTAGAGTTAGATTTAATGTTATGCGTCTGTGCTGATGAATGTAGTATGTGTCTAAGTGCCTTATGTAGTGATATTGTTACACAAAAGTTTTTTTTAAGGTAAGTCATTGGAGAGGGTTAGAGGAGGGAGCGATTTAGAATTAGGGTTAACACATATTAGTAAGGTGGCACAGGAGGGCAAACCCTTTCCCAGCCTTTCTAATGCATTCTCTAACCCTAACTCTAATCCCACCATTATCGCAACCCAACTCTTTGCCTTAGAAAAACTCTTTCATAGGTTCATAGGTTTGTACTAGGCTAATGGTCCTGGAGCTTTTACAAGCCTAGCCCAAAGCAATTGCCCAGGGCACTGTGCCACCCGATGTTAGTTCACAGTGCCTCTATCCATTAGGGCAGCTGGAATGATCCCAGGAGTGAACTTTCTGTTACCCATCCCCTCGTCAAGATTTCTCTTGAAGAGGGCCAGCGAGGTGCTCTGCTTGACATGAAATTGAAGTTTATTCCACAGTATGGGCAGTCTTTGGGAGACGAACCTGTCCCTCTAGCATGTTCTGTTAATTGTGGTAATGAAGTTATATGGTGCAGGGGATTGGGATTTCTTTAGGTATAGCATTTCAAGTAGGGTTGGGTCAGACATGGCTTTGTAAGTCAAGCAGAGATCACCTCTAAGTAGACGAAAAGAGACTGAGAACAGCTGAAGTTTCTTGAGTCTGTCCATGTAGGACATGTATTTAAGGCCTAGAATCCTTTTTGTGAGGTACTTTTGTGGCCTCTACAGCAGTTGTAGGTGTCTGGTCAGGTACATGCCAAACTGGGTGTTATATTCGATGACTGGTCTAATGTCTTTCTGTAACACTATCACTGTTCCGAGAAAGTAAGCTTGAACCTAGTGATAGTGATTTTATTAACAGATCTCAAAATCTCAAAAGGAAATTGTTTCATGTTGCCTTTTTTTTTTTTTTGCAAATTATCTTGTATGTTGATTTTTGAAATGCCAGCATTAATCACATGTGTTTTGAAGCTTGGGCATTTTAATAAATCAGCGTATACATAATTTTATACATATATACTCGCACACATAGACACACACACACACACACACACACACACACACACACACACACACATCTATATATATATATATATATATATATATATATATATATATATATATATATATATATATATATATATATATATATATATATATATAGAGAGAGAGAGAGAGAGAGACATAAATACTTAAAATAAATGAAATCTCCAATTGTCAACATCTGATTGGTTCATGAAACAGATGGTCAATAGATGTGCAAAACTGACAATCTCTGAGGTTGGGGAATCTGACCCTTCCATGGGAATTGTGTGATCTTGGAATAAGTATATATAATTAACAAAGTGTGTGGGGGATATAGCCATCCCCCCACATGGGAGGTGCAAGGGGTCCTTGACCTTCTGCAAAAAAAAAATGTTTTAGACTTAGCATGCTTTGTGTTTAGGCTGAAGTTTGCCCTTGAGATGATTATCCAAAGCCCCCTTATCCTTAAATTTACCATACCCCCATCACTAAAGAACATGTACTAAAGGTACTCCCAAGGCTAAAAATAAATACTTGTTCCATGTAAATAAATACTTGTTCCATGTGATCAGGCAATATACCTGATAGTTTAATAAACAATATTAAACAGGCCCTGGCAGAGCTGCACCTTAAGCTTGACATTAGCTACTGGCTTTGTCTTTGAGGTTTGGCACAAAGCAGTACTGATGTCACTCCATGAAAGGGTCCTCACTACTGACCGTAGGAATTATATGCCACTATATCCTCTCTAATTAATCTGGCTAACTTTTTCAAAGGGTGTAACACAGATTACTGACATCAGTCATGCTGTTAGCATGTGTATCTTTATCTGGCTGAGGTATTTGATACCCTGTCCCATGGTAGCATTGTTAGTAGGGGTAATATTATTACAAATAGATCATTTGTGGTAAGGTGGATAGCAAATTAGCTAAAAGAGAAAACTCACACCATAAGGGTAGCAAGTGCTTATGGTCATTATATGGTTGCCATAAGGCTCAGTGTTGAGACATATTGTGTTCAGCATTTACTTTTCTGATCTGCAATCCATGCATCAAGAGTGCTGGCTAACCAAGCTTGCAGGTGTATGCAAACTTAGAGTCATTGTCAAGTCTCTCTCTGATTTCCCCAATACTTCAGCTAGAGCTTACACTCAAAAATGCCTGAAGGATGAAAAATATCTCAAATGAAATGCTAAAAAGTGCAATATTGTCACATTTGGTAGACCATTTCTTCCATCCAGCATAGAACATATATACAACACACCATTCCAAAGTTAAAATGTTGTTAAATACCTTGAGACTTGGACTGATAATGCCCTGTCCTTAGTATGAATGTCCTTCTAGTGCAGATAATTGTCAAACGAATATCATCCAGATCTAAAGTGGTCATTGACTGCTTATATTCAACATTAATTAGCCCAGTTATTGAATGCAATGCCCCCCTTTGGGGATGTACATCACTATACAGACAGCAAATGAGTAGAAACATCCCAGAAGTTTTTGACTAAGAATCGTATAGACTTACAAGATGAGATCTATGTGTTGTCTTGTCTTCCACACCATTATGGTTCCAATGGTCCTGGTTCTGTTGTATCACCACAAATCAATTATTCTCACAAATACCAGCACTTAGAATTAAAATTTCAATCAGCAAATAAGCAAAACATGGTGGAGTAACAGGTTGATTACCCATGAAATAGACTGCCAATGCTAATTAAGCAGTCTGATACATCATCTTCCTTCAGATGAGAACTGGAAGACTGGATTAGTGTTCACAATTTTTTCCCTGCCTTGACTGACTTAGTCCTTCTTGAAAAAGGAGCTACAGTCTAATCATGGACACTGGCAAGGAGTAAAAATGAGCATAAAACTCAGTTGCCTTGTATTTCCTGTGATTATATTATTGTTTTCTATAGTGTCTGTCTTCTTGCAACATGACTGGTCATGACTTTTCTAGTTGCTTTGTTTTCTGTATATTGAAATTAATATATTTATCTTGCTGAAATGTCTGAGATTTTTTTGTTGCGCTTGCCAGCTTCCAGGAAATTATACTGTACGTCGCTTCAGCTGCTTTACCAACAGTCTGGTTTCACATTTGAAAATGTATACTGTCCTCTGGATCTTATTTTTTCTCCATTCTGCAACACTGGTGAACTACAGCAGTTCCTTTGAAAGTGGTATTTATACATTTTGCTCAATTGTCTCTAATACAGTTTACATTAGGTTGTTTTTCATGTAGTAGTAATGTAGATGAGGCAGGCAGTCTGCTCTTCAGCGTTCCTTTAGACTAGTACCAGATTACTCCCTGACAGAGAAGTACTTGTTTACTCCAGAAATATTACATAGCAATGCTTATAGTTATTGCTACAGCTTTTTTTTATAAGATTCTTCATGACTTTGATGATGCACTTAACTAGATCACTGAACTGAGGATAGTGTGGAGTGGATATTATATGCCTGAATTCCCATTCATGCAATAAGATTCTGAATTCTCGACTTGTGTATTGTAGACCATTGCCAGATGTAGGAACAGCAGGTATTCATTTTCTTAAGAGACACACCTTAAGTGTAATAGGAATCACACTTCCTATTTTTGTATATGTCAGTTTGTTTATATCAGGGAATATGGAATGATAATCCACATATTTGTCACTGGACTAGTATGAGTACAATTTAAAACTGGGATTAGTAGAATCTTTTTTTTATTTATTATTATTATTATTATTATTATTATTATTATGTTTAATGCTATGGAATGCAAATGGCACACTGTTAATATATATTCACCCTGAGCTGAAAAGCCATTATTCCAGGTCAAAAAATTATATTTATAGCTGTTTCTTCTCATTTTATGTGCGCCATATTTGGCTAATATCTTTTCCAGCATTCCTTTTCTCATTTGATTTGAAATTCCATTTTTTTTCATTTTTGAATATTAAGCCTTGGGCACACATTTTCTATTTCTGCAATGAAAAAAAAGTGATATATCTCTTTACTTTAGTGCTGGAATTTGCTTAGCTCTTCTTTTTGAATGATTTTAAATTATTATATCTTTAAATCATCCTCAATATATACTTGTGATTATCTTTTTCTTCTGTCAGTGTTAACCACGATGTTAAACCTAGCATCTCTAGTAGTCCAGAAGTTCTTCATGTGGCTTAAGTACATATGTTTTACATAATTTATATTGTATATGTAGTTCCTCACCTGGTATACATTTCATTTTCACAACATAATTTGTTAGATTAAGTAACACAATCTGCAGTCCCATAGGTGGGTTGTACAAAGAATTTGTGAATATGCTTTGTCAGAACTTGTGATTTGATTGAACCTCAGCATCTTTACCATAGAAATAGTCATTGATTTTTTTCCATACACTATTTCTAACAGTTCCTTTTCAACCTGAGAAAATGTCCTTTGTGTGTAAGCAGGTGATCTTGACAAAGATGCAACTTCTTGGCTCTCTTGTAAGATCACGTGCCCTATACAGTTCTGATTGCATAAACCTGTATTGCAGCTGGCTTACTCAAACCACTTTACATTTTCACTGGAAATTTTTAAATACATTTTTTATTAATTTAACATATTTATGATATATACACATAAAGGAAGAAATTCATCACATACTGTTACACTATGCCAGGAATGCATTGAGTCATTAAGGGAATCATAAGCAATGAACACATCAAGAGTCTTGGCATTCCAATAGCAACATTTCAAGTCCACCCCGAGCACTAAAATTTTTGTGTGATTTATAGATCTTATTCTGATAATTTCTTTTCTGTTAAATTTAAAATTCTTTGAATGTAGGAGCTGAGTTTGATTTCCAGTTTTTTGTAACAGCTTTTCTATCAATTGGCAAAAGATGTCAAAATATGTATTATGGTTTGGCTTTTACAGATGTAGGAAGAGGAACATTTATTAGTACTATTGGTATAAAGAAGAATTATCAGACCATAACCCCTTAAAACATATTTATCTCCTCCCAATATACACTTATGTGTCCAATCTGCTTTTACATCTTCACTACATTTGCATAAATGGAAGAAGTTATTTTACTAAACGTAGAGACTTTATAGGGAGTAACAAACATTCTGAATATTTTTTTCCACATAAAAACTTGAAGAAGTTTGACTAACTGAGTTAAGTAACAAAGTTTTATTTTTATCATCTGTTGAGTTGATCCATCCACTATTGTCTGAAAAGTTCCAGAATTTTCATAAAAATATTATTATTATTATTTGTAATTAACTTATGTATCTAGGACAAGCTTCCTTTGTAGGTCAATTTACTTTTAATGAAAGCCCTCATGTATTCAGGGGCATAGTGTTCTGCTCCTCTTCAATCATATTACATACAAATTTATTTAAGTTTTTATTGATGGATAATATTACATAGTTAACAGATTCATCCAACTTATAATCTTTTATTAAATATTCTGGTGACTTAACTTTTCCCTTTTCAAAGCAATTAGACCATAATACTAACCCATTCCTTTTTAGTAAATTCATTTAACATTGTTCTATGTTTCCATAAGTCTAGACATGTGTGCAATGGAAAACCACAACAATTTCCATTTTTGATATTAACAGAGTTTCAAAAACATATTTATTAACTGTTTTAAGAATTGATTTCATATACGCAGAGTTTAAAGACTGAAATTAATTTCCTTCTAAGGTAAATTTTATTATCCAGATGAAAAGATTATTACACATTTCTAATTATTATATTTGGTAAATGTATACAAATTTAATATGCTCCTGAATAGTTTTCTATTGACCAGTTTAAGTTGAGTCTATCCAGAGTATAATAGAGTTAAAATCTGTAGCAATAGAATAAGATTTTACATCTGGCAAGGTAATACCACCATACTGCATGTGATTTCTATAAGCCATTCCCAACTGTTTAGGATAAAATAAGAATGAAGTTAAGATTTTTTTCCATTTTCTTTAAAGTTTTTTTGTGTCAAGGTTTAATATATATATATATATATATATATATATATATATATATATATATATATATATATATATATGAATATACATCTCTACATCTCAGATAATATAATTTTAATAAGTACTAATCTATACTCAAAAGTAAAAAAAATATCACATACTTTCATTGAGAAGTAACACTTCTTCAATTATTTTATTTTTAATTATTATTAATAATACTGCTCACATATTCTGCGGTGTTACAGCGGTAGCATTGTTACCTCACAGCAAGAGATTCTCCCATTCGATTCTCGGCTTGGCTTGGGAGTGCCTTCTGTGAGGAGTCTGCATGTCCTCCCCGTGGTTGGGTAGCGTTCGAAAGACATGCATGCATAAATGGGCGTGCCTTTGTTGAAGGTTGGGCGTTGAGCTGGCACCTCTGTGTTTCGTAAAAATCTACTGCCAATCATTAGTGGACCGGAGTTCCGCTGTGGCGACCCCTTACCGGGAAAAAGCCAAAAGACAAACAACAAACATTAATAATATTACTCACATCTTGATAAATTTTCATTCCTAAATATTTTAGTTCTTTTCCTTCCCAATTATATTTATATTTGTCTTTAAACGTATCTTGTAATTAATTTAATTAACACTAATGTTTCAGTTTTATTATTATTAAATTTCAACAGTGATACTTCTTTAAACTTTTCAATTCCTTCATCTATTTCTTTGACTGAATAACTTAAATCACCTATAGTTAGCAAAATATCATCTGCAAAAAGTTGCATTTTAGATTGACAATCCTTGTTAACTGAGAATCCTTTATTTTTTTTCACTGATTCTTATACTATTAGCTAAGGGTTCAATAACTAATGCTACTAGTAGAGTGGACAATGGACACTCTTGCATTGTGCCTTTGATTATACTGAATCCTTGAGAAATGTAAGATCCAATTTTAACATATGCTTTGGAGTCTATACATTTTTTTAATTTTCCAATAGATTGTTCTGGAAATGCAAATGCTTCTAAAGTTTTAAACAAGTACTTCTAATCTACAGAATCAAAATCTCTCTCAATATCTAAGGGCCAATTTCTTGTTCATTCATTTTGCTAAATATAAAATAGTTAAATTTTTATATTATCAGTGGCTATTCTATTTACTATAAATCCTGTTTGATCTTTACTAATCTAGCTGCTATATCTCTTAATTTTATAGTGAAGATGGAAGTAAATAGTCTACATTTAATAAATAAACAGGTCTGTATGAGGAAAATAACTTGTTCATAGGTTCATATGTGTTTACTAACCTAACAACCACAAGGGCCTTTTTAAGCCTAGTCATGCATCCCAAATCTCTGTCAAGTTATGATACCCTTGATAAGTGTAAGCATGGGCCTGGGAGATGAACCATTTACAAGTTACCTGTTTGCATCAGAGACATAGGTGCCAAACCAGGGATGAATTTCCAGTTCCCATCTAATTGTCCAAGTTGCACTTGAATTGGTTTAGAGAGGAACCCTGCTTCACATGGATGGTGAGCCTGTTCCATAGACTTGGTAGTCTCTGGGATATATACCTATCTCTACAGCAGCCCCTATTTATATCACAGGCAAGATTTAAGTCTTTAGAATGGGTAATTCTGGTACTGTTTGTTTTGTGGATATGCAAGAGGTCCATCAGAGTGGGTTCTGACAATGCCCTGTATGCCAGGCATAGATCTCCCCTCAAAACCCTGTAGGAGACAGAATACAGGGATAGGGCCTTGAGGTGGCCTCCATAGGACATATTACTTACTCCCTATATTCTTTTAGTGAGGAACCTCTGTGAACATTCGAGTTGTTGGATATGCCTGGTTAGGTACATATCAAAGGGGGCATTGTACTCAATGATAGGTCTGATGAATGCCAAATATGGTGGAACAATGACTTCCTTGGACTTAGATGTCATAACATTGTTTATAAGTCACGTGACATAGAATGATTTCCTCACCACTGTAGACATGTGATGACCAAAGGCTAGATTACTATCCTTGTTTAAATGTAGATGAGATTATAGAAAATTTCCATGAGGGAGGCATTATTTTATCACTTTGAATTATTCTGAAAATGTCACTCAGTAACTGTAAAATGTTTAATGGAAGCAAACTATATAATTCCATACTTTAAAAAATCTAACCCTGAGCTTTACCATTTCCCTTTCTTTAACTTTTAAAAGGGTAATAGGCTTATTCAATACAGATATTTGATGGTCATTAAATTTGTTAGTAATATTTTTCTTTAAAAACTTTTGTAATAATCAGGATTATTATTTTTATCTTTATTAAGATTGTCATTGATTTTTTTTAAGTATTGAGCATTTCCTCTATTTCTGAAGTAAATTTATTATTGTGAAGAGTTTCGATATTAATGATTTGTGCCTTTTTGCTCAACATATTACTTCTGTTAGTTAATCTATGTAGACTTTTTGACATTATTGCATAAATGGGCAATTTTGTTTTTTCTAAAGCTATCTCCACTTCCTCCACCGTATGCATTAAAGCTGTCTGATATGTTGCTATTAATTTTCAGTGACTTCACTATTATCTAATTTATTCATTTGTTGTTCAAACATCACTTTGTGTATTTCATATTGTATATCTAACAACTTTTTATCCCACTCTTTCATTTTATTACTAGCCCATCTTTCCAGTCTATCTTTAATATGCATTTTTAAAGAGTAGCATTATATGTCTTTACTAACCTGACCATTATTATTCAAACATAAAAAAATTTCGATGTGTTCCCTAAGGTAACTCTCAAATTCATTTTATTTTTTCATATATACTGGAATTTTATAAATAATCTGAAGTTTCCTTATATCCATTAATATATTAATACTTACTGCATAAAGAGCAGATAAAAACCTGTAGAGGCCTAAATCCTATCAGTTTAAGTTTGCATCCCATGAGCATGAGAATAACGAGGGAAGAACAATGACTTATCTTCTGCTTTTACCATGAAATCAACTAAATTATTATTACTAATCCATTTGTTTAGTGCTTTAGAGGATGCCAGAATTTTAGCTTTTTTTCTTTCCACTTATATATTCTTTACTAGATATGCAGTTTAACTCCCCTGCTAAAAATTAAACTACCCTTCCAAAGACATTTTAGTATGTTTAAACAATCTTTAGCCACTGTTGTACCCATTCCAATGATCCAGTAAAACCTAGCAAGTGTTTAGAATCTGCCATTATATTTAATTATTATAACCATATACATTCTTTTGGGATTATTAAAGATTCCATGACCTCAGGCATTAAGGTAGATTTTTCTCCAAAGTATAGAAGTTATTTTACTCTTTTTGTTAAAAGAAGCAGATTATAACATTCTGTAACCTACATTATTTAAATATTATATATATGCATCTATCAAGTGAGTCTCTTGTAAGGGGTCTATATTATATTTTCAAAAATTTCAAATATCAAACACCATATGGTCGACACCATTAGAGTGATGTTTGAAATTTTTGAAAATATAATAAAACAATAAAAATAAAAAAAACTATACTTACCTAAATGCTGTAGGCAGGGGGACAAGCCCCCCTGCACACCCACACCCCCACTACTTAAGTATTCCTACTCCAAGATTGCACTGCATTGAAGTAAAAGGAAAATATTTCTTACGGCAATTTCCATGTTACGTGTGCGACATTTTGATGTTTCGACCAATCGAGTTCGCTCAATACGCGTTCGCCATTTACAATTTTCGATCACGCGATAGGAACCCTCTTGTAAGAATATAATGCCTGCTCTATTTAATTTTACATATCTCATTAATGATTTTCTTTTGTTATTATTTAATACAGTCACATTAATATATAATAGAATAAAGTTATCCATACTGTGTTTTTAAAATATTTTTAAAAAGATAATATGACACATTAATAATTTGACACATGTAGCCACCATATTAAATCATTCCTCCAACACTATCTTAACATCCCACATTTTTTTAATTCTTTTTTCTAATTAAAATACTAAATCTCAAAAATAGCAAAAACAATTCTATAACTGTAACTGTATATATTACTAATAAAGCACAAGCTAACATGTATACCAAAGTTCTTAGTTTGCCTATTGAATAGACAGACTTCTATACTAGATCTCTACCTACCAGTACCTAAAAAATCATCAAAAACTAATCAAAAGCTACCATGACTTACAACAAATGTAACATTATATAAGTTAAAAATAATAAGAGACTATTACTTTAGTTATATTTGGTCATTTAAAACTATTCTCCCATTACTACATAACAGTTTAATAATCCTCTTCTATTAATAAAATACTAAATAATCCAACAAATAATGTACCATATACCTATTTATGTAATAGTAGCATAAATTATCCATTAAATATTCCTAACTTATTTGGCCATTCAACATTATTATAACTAAATCTCTAAATAAATATGTAAAATAGAGTGGGACCAGAAGAGATAAAGATATATGTAAACTTACAGGTACTACGTAATCTTATCATACTATACTTTCTATCAAAATGGATGTACTGATTCAGAAATATAATGCATTTCAGCTTGTATTTTATGAAATGAGTTATATCAGGTAATCTTAGTGAATCTAATAATATACAATACTCAAAAAGCTTAAGTTCACATGTCCAAGCTTCAAATTTCAGCTTCCATGATATTTTCAAATATCTTTATATGATTTTTTATGTACATTATGTGAGATCTTGTACATTTACATTTCTGCCATAGACAGGTATAGGTAATACCTTTCTTATAAGCAGTTTGTTATATCTATATATATATATATATATATATATATATATATATATATATATATATATATATATATATATATATATATATATATATATAGATATATATTATGTCTAATTTACCTATTAATATTCTACCTTATTCTATATAACTCATACTTCTAAAATCTCCCATCATAGAGCTATTCAGTCATTAGTCCTCTTTTAGAGATTACAGTATGTGTATATATTTCTTAACTTACTGATGTTACTCTTTTATAAATCTTATATAGTAGATATTTAATTCCTTGTGCATTTGCATATTATTCATAAAGTGTTTAATCTTTATATTAATTCTAGTTTTATAAGGAATTTTGACAATATGTAAAATAATGTGTTTGTTTAATTTCAATATGTTTTAATTTGAATATGTGTTCTTAGCCATTATGAACTGCTTTTCTGATCTAAGCTTCACATCCTGACATTAAAATTTGATTACAGTATATAAAAATGACAACTCACAGCATACAACTGCTGCTAATTTCCTCTGTAAGTTTCTAATTCTTCTTACTTAGCTTATACCGTTCAAATCAGTAACAAACATCTAACTTTACTTCTTTCCACTAATATGTACAGTTGGAGTTAATAACACTACAGCATACACTTTTAATAATCAGCAAAATATAAGTAAATTAAAGGGGGCCTATATTACGTGATCGAAAAGTCAGATGTTCGAACATGCAATGATCAACCCCAATTGAACGAAATGGCAGAATGTCGAACACGTAAATGGAAATCTCTGTAAGGGGAGATTTCCATTTACTGCAATGTAGTGCAGCCTCGGAGTTGGTATATTTAAGTAGCAGGGGGTGTAGGGGGTGCAGGGGGGCTTGCCCCCCTGCATAAAGCAGTTTAATGGTTTGTTTGTTTGTTTTTTTGTTATTTTTTCCAGCCATTCAGCATTTTGCCGTTTTGCTCTATTGGGGTCGATCATTATGTGTTTGAACATCTGAATTTTTGATCACGTAATATAGACCCAATTAAAGATCACCAACACCTGAATATAAAACATTATTATAGCTTTTGTTTTACCAAGTCTTCAGTTCTAAGTAAATATTTAAAAAAGGTAAAATTTTAAGTAGATTTCTCAGAAATATACTTGAAAGAAAATAAAAATTCCTTCCTGTTTTCACACACATCAGTAAAGAAATTTGACCTAGATTTTCTTTGAAAATGCTTGAGAAGCAGACAGGTAGCAAAGAAAGCAAGAATCAACCATTTTTTCATAAATGGAACATTATTGTGTTCCCAAGCTTTTTAAAGTGTTAAATGCTTTGCATACAAGATTTGAAAGGAATGTGTTACACATGAACAATGAATACAAAATCACCAGCACTTTAACACCTCTGATCAGCATATTACTTAGATTGACCTTCACTTAACACAGCAATGCACATACCAAGAAAAGTTAAATAAATAAAATAAAATTCTTAATTTATGTAGTCTTAAAGTTACCAATTCTCTTGACTATAGAATTCTCTTTCAGGAAGTATTTGTTTAACATTTAGAAACACATTTATAGGTTTATTTAAATGAAATATATTAAGTGTTTCTCTGTAAACATAGTAAAACAGTAAAACTAACCAGTAATATTTCTTATCATGAAAAATGTTTTAACTTTGTCCATGTTGGTGTGAATGACCTGAGATGTACCTCCCTGGACTACATGTAAAGAGACATGGAAGAGATCTCTGATCTTTTAGCCCAGGCAGGTATGACTCTAGCCCTGAGTAGCATTCTGCCATCACCCATAATGATACCACAGTACAAGGACAAAATTATTGACTTCAACAATTGGCTAAGCTTCTTGGTGTCATTCTAAGGGGATCCAGTATCTGTCTGCTTGGGATGACATGGTCGACAGACCACAATGCTTTGCCACAAATGGCGTGCACCTGTCGCCCCTGGGATTCTGGATACTGGCTAAGGCTCTTGCTGCCCCTATAGTGCCTTTTTTAGGCAAGGTTCAAATAACAAATTCACCACCATAGCAGGAACAGGCAAGCAAAAACTGAGGGTAATGCTACTCAATACTAGAAGTCTAAATCTCAAAATGCACTCACTCGAGGCACTCCTTAAAATGGAGAGCATCGATATCTCTGCAGTGACTGAGACCTGGTTCAGGGGTCTAGAGAGCACCCTGCACTACCAGGCTATAACTCATACCACAAGTTTCGGCCATGTAACCTGGACCGAAACACCAAAGGCAGAGGTGTGTCCATATTCATTAAGGATATCCACACCTCCAGGTTAGTTGCTCAGCATAATGCATCCGAGGTTATCCAAGTGCAACTAACTCTGGGCAAAACTGCAATCCAAATTGTAGTTTGCTACAGATCCCCAACCATGCCCCAGGATTCCCACTCCTCTTTTCTTGATGTACTGGAAAATATTAGGGTTCAACCAAACACACTAAAAATGGACGACTTCAACTATCCCACCATTAACTGGTTTAACTACTCTTGTACCAACTCCTTAGCTCAACACATTCTGGAATTCATAAACTCCAATGCCCTGGCTCAACTTATCCACACCCCCTCCAGGGGCAACAATATCTTAGACCTAGTCATTACCAAGAAGAAAGTTAAAAAACACCAACAGCCACGAACAATAAATTCCTGGATGGCAGAGCGGAGGCAATAATTCCAATGCTGTAAACACGGTTGCAAAGTTTATTCCACCAAAACACAACGTTTAACACAAGCGCTTTCACTCGGTTCCTACCGAGCTTTATCAAGTACAATGAAAGCTGCATAAATGGCAGTTTATATACATTTACATAATTGAGTAATTGAATCTAATTCATTATATAAGCAAGTGGTTTCTTAAAGTTGTACTGCTTAGAATTTAAATAAAAATAATTGTTTAAAAATGTGAGGATTGCTTTGTACATTATGTCATAGTGAACTGGAATATTGTCTTATTTAAAATTAGCATGGAGATTCACATTTTTTAAAAACTGTAATATGTTACAACACAAGTGCAAAGTATTAAAATTGTGCTTTTTTGATTGCAATCATCATGCAGATAGATAGGAAAAAAGAAGGAATGGAACAGAAGGGGAAGGGAGGAGAGGTGGGGGGGGGATGGAAAGAAAAGAAAAATAAAGGCATACAATTGATAATCCTTACAATTTTCTATGTATATAGCAGCAAAACGTGTATAAATGTTACAATAATTATGTTATAAAACGAACCTTAATAGCAGCAAGATTTGTATAAATGTGCAATAAATATATTAAAATATACTAAGAAAAGGAGTTCTTTCTAAAAACTACTCTAAAATACTTTAAAATTGATTTTGGAAACTAAATTAATGTTTAGTTAATTCTCCCAGAACTAGGTGTTAAAGTTTAGCTCTCCTTAATTTTAAAATTGAGCTTATACTTAAAGTGTCATTTAATCCAGGGCTTTTGTTTGCATCTAATCTTAGTTGCCATGTTAATTCCTTAGATTCCAAAATAGATTCCCAGTCACCACCTCTTTCATTTTGCAGCACTTGTTCAAGGATTATGAATTTGAGTTTATAATTTGGACATGTTAATGAGTGCTTGTAGAAAGCATTATTTTCTTTCTTTTTCTCTATGTCATATGAGTGTTCGTATAATCTTTTTCTCAGCTCTCTCTCCGTCTTTCCAATGTAAAAACTATTGCACGTGGTGCATAGTCCTAAATAAACCACTCCTTTAGTATTGCAGGTGTAATGTCCCTGTGATTTGATATCAAAGTTCCTTGCCTTCAGAAACAAGTGGGAGTCATGAATTATCATGTTACATTGTTTGCAAGCCCCGCATTTATATGTTCCTTTTTTGGCTCCATGTCTATTGGCCTGCAGGTGTTGTTTTCTCTCAAATATTTCTTTGAGACTGGGACCTTTCTTTCTAATAAATTGTGGTTTGTTTTCCAATATCGATTTAAAATCGTCGTGTATTTTGAGTACCGGCCAATGTTTTAGTATGGCCCGCTCAATCCCAATATTATCATTGGAAAACGTGTATGCAAAACCACGACATTTTTCTGTGATACTTTTACTCTCTTCATTTTGCCCTGAATTTGTGCTTCCAACACCTAGCAGTGGTTTGTAGGAACTGTCTCTTAAATTAGTCACCTGAAGTCAACTCCTCGTTGGTCCGATCCGACCATAAACTAATCACCCCTGATATCCACATCCCACACCTACCCCCCATTAAGGAAACCACAGTTAAAAAATTCTTCAAAGCCAAGTTCATGCTTCTTAAGACAGAAGTGGTGAACTTCATGACACCCACGCAGATGGACAATACAGTTACAACTGCTGATTCCTATACAAATGCACTCTGTAAGCACTTACACAAGTGCATGGATCGTGCTATCCCAAACAGAACCAAGACGCTATCCTCCAAAAAAAGGAAGCAAATCAGGGTTCCCCTGCCATAAACAAACTTTACAACAGAAGGAAGAAACTGTTGCAAAAGAGAGTAAAATCACATGAGTGGAGGCTCCTGGTCAGCCTCAGTAAGAAGCTGAGATCCCTTATAAGATCCTCCAAAGCTAGCTATGAAAACAAAATTGCCACTAATTCCAAGGACAACCACAAACAATTCTATAGCTATGTCAAGAATCTCGATGGCAACACCCAGATCTGCTCTGAGTTACAGCACAAAGGCAAGAAAATTACAGAACCAACTGATATTGCCAATATCCTGGCGGATAGGTTCAGTGCTAACTTTACCCCCCTCTCACCTCCTAAAGGGCCCATCTCTATACAGGAAGAATGCAGAGTCCCTGTGATCACAACTACACAGGTGAAAGCTGCACTCTCTAAAGCCAAAAACACAGCATCAATGGGACCGGACAACATCCCAGATAGCATTTTACACGAACTTCAGAACGAACTGGCTCCCCACTTAAGCACCATGTTCAATAATAGCCTTGCATCAGGCTTTGTGCCCACTGAATGGCTCACAGCAACAGTTATCCCACTCCACAAAGGGGAAGCCACCACTGATCCCGGGAACTATCGGCCTATTAGCCTGATGAGCCTGGTCTGCAAGGCCATGGAATATATCATCATGGAACTCATAAACAAAGACATTGGTAACCTCCAAACTCTGGATCCCACCCAGTTTGGGTTTGTGAAAGGCAGATCATGCCTCCTGAACCCGATTGACTTCTTTGAGGCAGACACCAAAGCCGTAGATGAGGGTAAGGTGGTTCACACAGCCTATCTTTGACCTCGCCAAGGCTTTTGACACCATCCCCCATTCTAGAATTATAGCTAAACTCACTAAACTAGGTATAAATCCCTATATCACAAGATGGGTTGCCAACTGGCTCACTGACAGAACCCACACTGTAAAAGTTGCAGACTCCAAATCTGACCTCAAAGCAGTGACAAGTGGAGTACCACAGGGTTCCGTCCTGGGACCTCTCCTGTTTCGTATATATATATATATATATATATATATATATATATATACACATACACACACACATACCGAGACAAAATTATGAAACAACAATATACAAAATGTATGGAATACCAACTCCCAAAATATCACAAAAAAAAACCCCAGAAACTTCCATCCTACACCACAAAACAGAAACCAAATCATACAAATTAAACAACTGCTGACTACTTCTCTATGCTTAAGCAGGGGGGCACTCCGGCACACCCTCTGCAAATTGAATACACTAACTCCGAGATCGCACTACAATGGAGAAAAGGTAAATTTCCCAATGCACACTGTACCTTGATCTCCATAACACATATCCAAACACTTTCAAAAACAGGTACCTCTCCCTTTCCTAAAAACCTACAACCTAACAACACAAACATATTCACCAGCACTCAGTTATCCTAGCACCTCAAACATCATTCACACAATGTACTGAAACACACAAGAATTTCACAGTCAACAACAAAATTATAACAGCTTTAAACAATCAAAAATCTCAAACATTACCTTCACCAGCACACTTAACGACCGCCACATGCATAACTGAAAATGTACCACATCTTAAAGGTATACTGCACCTCTCAAGCACAACACGATACCTACTTGCACAGATTCAGTATTCTCAAACTTGACATTCTGCACTTTCAGGATTTTCAGTATTCGGTCTTCCTGTCTCAGTTTTCTCGTCTTTGGTAACGTCAACTTTTCAGCTTTTGGGATATAGAAGTAGACCCATATGTGTATATATATATATATATATATATATATATATATATATATATATATGTGTGTGTGTGTGTGTGTGTGTGTGTGTGTGTATGTGTATATAGTTGTCTTCTACATGATTGAATGATCTTATGATCTTAATGTCAAGTCAAACACACAGAATACTGAACACCCTAAATATCAAAGGTACAAAAGATTGAGAAAGGAAAAATATTTCCTCTCTCGGTCTTCACACTAAACTACCCTAGCCTCAAATTTGATTGAATAGTGGCAGTGTTACAGGAAAGTTATTATTAAGGTAAGGTGTAGAGTTATGGTTGGGGAGTCAGCAGCATTAAGGTTAGGCTTGAGGACTCTAAAATAAAGTAGGCGGAGATCTGCCCCAAAACTACCTAAGTAATGGATACTAAGCCTAAGCCTACACCTTACCTTAATAAAAAACATCCAGTAAAACCTCCACTGCACAAGACACTCAAACACACAAGCATGCACTAACGCATTGCACTAACAACACTACATCTATCCCCTTACTAAACCAGAGGTTATTCCTTGGATTTTGAACAATAGGAACGTCTCGTTATCAGCCTAACCTATACTTTTCTAATATCCTTGAATTTGCCATCACTATCATCATTGATTAATTCACCTACATTATCACCAATCTTTAATCATATATGAAATTACATACATTAACACCATTCCTCCCCCCTTGTCAGGTTTCATAATTCTGATTTTTTCATTTTTCAACATGTTTATGAAAGTTGTTTCTTCACTGCTTATATTCTGTTTACTTGTTTTGCAGTCTTTGCTGCAAGTTAATCTTAGTTCTTGTTCCACTAGTTCTTCAAATACCCTCAAGGTGGGGTGTATGGGTGGGTTAAATGTACTTTTTCTTACTAACACATTTTTTAGGTTAGTTTTTCCTTTAAAGATTTGATTTATATTTAAGTTCCTAATGAATAGCTTAAGTTCTATAAGCAAGGATGCTATATTCGTTTTTTTGCTGGGAACAAAATGAAGTCCCTTAGAAAAAATATCAAATGCTGTGTTTTCTATCAACACTTCTGTGTAATTGTATATTGTAAAATCTTCCTTTTTACAAATAAAGCATTCACCCTCTTTAACCCTGCTAATGTTATCTGGCAATGATGTGTTGACATGTTGTAGTGTTTCTATGCTTAGTAATCTCTGTTGTTCCAGGTTCTCGTTTGCCTGCGTTGTTTCTGCTCCCATCCCCCCCGGTTCTCCCGGGGTGCTGGTGAAAAACCTGGTTATTAAACCTTCTTCCTTTTTCTGCTAATCTTTCACTGCGTCGTGGGGGTTCCTGTTCATTGCTAGCTTCAAAAAACACTTCATCACCTTCATTGTTGTTACTTACTTCTAGTCTGTCATTAGTTCTAAATCTAGTGGGGTTGGGGTAAGCTATGCCTTCAGTGTAGTCATGCAAATCTCTCTCAAGTTTTTTTATTTTCCTATTTATTACTTTATCACAAAATTGGTCAACTTCATGAAACAATTTATCATAATCATGTTTGAACATACTAAATGTATTTTCTGCTGTAATGGCCTGGTTCAACATGTTTAACTCATTGTTTAACTTTTTTGCTTTCATTTCATATTCTTCAACCATAACTTTTAAAACTTCCAACCCTGCTTTATCAAATATATCACATAGTTTGTCATAATACATAGTATTCTTTTTCACATGGTTAGGAAATTTATAAAAGCGTAGCCCCTTGGGGATACGTTTAACTTTGATGCATTCTTTCAGATAGTCTATTTCTAGCTGGTTGCTTTTTAGTGAGTACAGTTTATCTTTGAATTCATTAAAGTCCAATTCAGCTGTAGACATAGAGTTATTAATTACAGTACCTTTTTTAAAAGTAAACGGTTGTTTAGCCCAATTGCTAAAAACAAATTCCTTGGGTTTCGTTGCTTTTTTACGTGCAGTCTGCTCCCTCGAGCACGTTGGATTATTTTCGTTTATATCCTGAGAGTCGTCATTAGTCCTGCTCGTTTGTGGACCTTTACAAACGTTTCCTTGTATGCCCTGAACTTTTCGTTGTTGTGGGCATGATTCTGAGTTCTCCGGCGAGGTGTTTACCTTTAGTAAACCTTTTAACTCTGCTAGCATAGCCAGAACCTGGTTGAACTCCGTCCGGGTAACTATATATATATGTGTGTGTGTGTGTGTGTGTGTGTGTGTGTGTGTGTGTGTGTGTGTGTGTGTGTGTGTGTGTGTATGTGTATATAGTTGTCTTCTACATGATTGAATGATCTTATGATCTTAATGTCAAGTCAAACACACAGAATACTGAACACCCTAAATATCAAAGGTACAAAAGATTGAGAAAGGAAAAATATTTCCTCTCTCGGTCTTCACACTAAACTACCCTAGCCTCAAATTTGATTGAATAGTGGCAGTGTTACAGGAAAGTTATTATTAAGGTAAGGTGTAGAGTTATGGTTGGGGGAGTCAGCAGCATTAAGGTTAGGCTTGAGACTCTAAAATAAAGTAGACGGGGGATCTGCCCCAAAACTACCTAAGTAATGGATACTAAGCCTAAGCCTACACCTTACCTTAATAAAAAACATCCAGTAAAACCTCCACTGCACAAGACACTCAAACACACAAGCATGCACTAACGTACACTAACAACACTACATCTATCCCCTTACTAAACCCTGACTCAAACTCTAAAATGCACATACTCACACACAAACATGAAAAACCTGTCTCCTCATCTATCTCTAGCCCTAACCCTAGCCCCACTCACATTTGTCAGTGAAATATTCCCTTGATATTTTGACCATTCAGCTATCCATCCATTTGATATAAAGCTTCACCCCTAACACTTATCAGCCAAACCGACATTTAATGAAATATAAATTACCAATATATATATATATATATATATATATATATATATATATATATATTTGTTTCTGTGTGTGTGTGTGTCTATATATATTATCATGTCATACAGGCAAACCAACAAATCATTTGGTTAGAACCCGCAAGAAAGTCCCAGATGTGTGTGTGTGTGTGTGTGTGTGTGTGTGTGTGTGTGTGTGTGTGTGTGTGTGTGTGTGTGTGTGTTTGTGTGTGTGTATTTGTATGTATGTATGTATGTATGTACAAAATATCTATCTATATGTATCTATCTATTTATTTATAGGCATGTATGTATAGCTCTAGATATTGCTATATATATATATATATATATATATATATATATATATATATATATATATATATATATATATATATATATATATATATATATATATATATATATATATATATATATATATATATATACATAAGAGTTATGGCTTCTCCATTAACAGTTTTTAGGGATGTTAAACACTGATCAGTTTTCCATCTAATCCACTTATTGCATGGAATAAATCAAATGTCTGAGTCTACATTTTTCTATTTTCAGTCAGTTTTCTTTCCAGTGGCACTAAAATTTCAACAAATGCCTCTGACACATATTTTCACTCTGAATGATTCTTCTTTCATTTTGTAAGTTCATGGGGACATTTCTGTGACCTATATTTTCACTATGAATGATTATTCTTTAGTTTTATAAGTTCATAGATAAGTGTTAGGCTAGCTGCCCTTCTGGAGAATTTCCCTCACAGGTGTGAATCAAACTCTAAACCTTATGCCTGTGAAGTATACACTTAACCATTAAGCCACCCCAACTTTTGTTTGAATTATTTCACTTTTACTAATATACATTTTTTGTTCTATTAAACATTTCCCATTTCTAATTGCTTTTTTACTTGTTTACTTGGAATTATTAATAAAGCAATTATCTCTTTGTCATCTCCTTGTATATCCACTTCATAACCTAATAAAAACAGTTTTAAGGAGATTGACTCCATATATGTAAATCTCCTTTTGATTAATCTCTCAGTCTCCACTCTAAATTCTTTCAAGCATTCATATTGCCAAAAAAAGTGTCCAAGTCCCTCTAATACTTCTACATGTCCTACAGTAATTGTCAATGCCTGTAAACAGTTTTACTACTTTTACTGGGTTATAGAAATATTTATGCAGGCATTTCCAAGCAAATGTACACAATTTTCTAGCCTTAGTAATATATCTTAGTAACATTAATACTTTTCTCCATTCATCCTGGTTTGTTGTGGCTTGAATTTCTAGTTCCCATTGTTGATTATGGTTACCTAATAGTTTCATGCTCTCCAAACAGATCTAATCTCTCCCTATTATTAAAAGCTACTTCCTTAAAAGCCCTTTCATTTTTCACCTCTTCTTTCCTCCAGTCAGATTCTTTAATTAACTCTGGTATTTCTGTCTGATTCCCTCCTGTTTTGTTTGTTTGCTTGTTTGTTTGCTTTTTCAACAATGTACCCCTTATCCCCTGAAGTTCCCATTATCTACCGTATTTCATTTTGAATTAATTCTTCATTTTGCTCCATGTTTTCAGTCCATTTCCTACTAATATTCGTAGCTACAATATTACCTTTTTTGCACATCAGACCACCCCTAAAATACATCTTTTTACATTTCACTGACTGAAATTACCCTTTCCCTATCTCTACCATGCCAGGCATTCTCATTTCTTAGAAAATAATTTTTGCATCTCTTTCAACCATGTCAGTTAACGTTTTCATTCAGTTCTAGTAGAACATCAGTGAGATCACTTTTCTTTCTTCCTTCTTCCTCCCTTTCCCAAATCATTGTTATCCTGTCAGCCTCATATTCTACTTCTACTAGCCTTAATATATTCACTATTTGACAGGCTTGCAATGTTACTTCCAGACGTAGGGTGCACAATTCCCTCTCCTCAATGAAGTTAGTCATCTTTTCCCCCACTACTTTAGGCTTTTCCCCTTATATAAAATCTCCATATATTTGCTTAACCTTCTTCAACAGCTTTGCCACTGGTAAAGTCCAAAAAGCTTTCCCCAAATAAATAAATAAATTGGGGGACTCACATTTATTTTTAGAACCTGGACCTTCTGATCAATATCCAAATTTATAGCATTCCATTTTGAATCTGCTTCCTTACCTTATCACATATGCAGTTATAGGAGTACTTTTATGTCTGCTCACAAATATTACACAGTCTAATGTCAAGCTATTCAACCTTTTTACCGAGATGTCATCCTTCAATAGTTGTAGTCTGTTTCCTTTTAATCAACTTACCACTTTTGCCTTAGTCTTGTCTCCATTAATCCTATAACCTGACACACAACAAAGTATGTTATTATTCTCCATATATCTCCTGCATTCTTTTCATACTTCATAACATCTAAAATTATGTCTGTATCTGTATACAGCATTATGTTTTTCTTCCAGACTCCCTGCCTATAGCTTCTAATGCTCGAGTTCCAATTCTTGTTGGCAGCATTTAAATATATAAAGAAAATAGCAGTGGAGATAGCAGGCATCCCTGTCCTGTTCATCATTGTACATCTGTTTTATTTAATGATCTAGCTCTAATCTTCACTCTCGCAGATGTCCCAATATATACCCTTCTAAGCATCTGTTCCCAGGTTTCTGGCATGGACATCATTCTTGTTGTTTGAAATATATAACATCAGTTTAGTCTATTAAATGCCTTCATAACATCCAGTGAGGGTAAAGAAAGTTCAACATTTTTTTTTACCAGGGATCTTGCATTAAAATTAATGTCTTAATCAAATTATTGGTAGTTCTTGTACACCCTCCCAAACAAAACCAGTCTGATCATTCTCAATTCACTTGTGTAGCATTTTTCCTAATCTCTGAGCCACTATTTGCATGAAGTACTTATAGCTGTGATTTTAATCCGCGGGGGTGCAGCTGTAGTGTTGTTGCCTCACAGCAAGAGGTTCTCCTGTTCGATTCTCGGCTGGAGTGCAGGGAGTGGCTTTTGTGTGGAGTCTGCATGTCCTCCCCGCAGTTGGGTGGGCATTCAAAAGAAATGTATAAATGGGCATGCCTTCGTTGAAGGTTGGACATCAAGCTGGCACCCCGGCGTTCGTGAAAATCTACTGCCAATCATTAGCAGACTGGAGTTTCGCTGTGGTGACCCCTAACCGGGAAAAGCCGAAAGACAAACAACTTATAGTTGTGATTTAAAATACAAATGGGTCTGTAAGAAATCAGTACAGAAGAGTCTTTATCCACCTTATAAATTATCACAGCAATAGCCTCTTTCCATGAGTTTGGTGATAGGTATCCCTTCTGGGCCTCATTGAAATTCTTTACCCACTTATCAACTACGTGGTGTTTCTTTAATTCACATACTTCCGGTGGGATACTGTCCATCTTAGGGATTTGAAATTTAACTTTATATTTGTTAATCTATAATATGGCAACTTTTAATATAGCCCCTCTTCGGCATTTCTTATTTCTGAATAGCCATTACCACTCAAGTTAATTTGTGTCCCATATACCTTACACTTCCACCTTCCATTCACTGATTGCCACCCCTCTCATTTGACATCTTTCTGTAGGGTGGCCCTTCCTTCTTTTAAATGTTCCTTGTACTGCATCAGTACAGCCAACCTGGGGCACAATGCTTCCCTTCTTATATATTCCTTACACCATTACCTTTATTTCTTTGATCAAAACAGCCGATTGACCCAGTCTGAACAGGTCAGCTTCCTGCCTAGGAAACAAAAACAAAACGAAATTAGAAAATGAAATTTAGATTTCTTCTTGATTCAGCTTCCTCTTCCATTAAATATAGCCATAAAACTCTATGATCTCCTTGTCACACATTATTGATATCCCTCAAACCCGAGTTATCAGGACAGGCAATGTATCACAGTTCACCCTCTCAATTACTCAGTTGTCTTTGATTTGAGCTCCCCTGATTCTCTCACCTCTCAATAATGCCCATTATTCCACTCTTGTCACCACCAAATCTCTTTTTTCCCCATCTTCTGACAGTGTAACATATAAATGTCAGAGCATACAAATTATAGAAAACACATAATGGAAGTACATGCAAAGCTCGGAATAGATAAAGCATACAGACACATCTTACATAATTTTCTCAAATAAAAGTGCTAACTGATTATAATTATGTAAGCAGGAAATTCCCCTTAATGAATGCTCAGCATAAAGAAGTTAGTTTTTTCTTGGGATATAAAACATTATTGACATTTAATGTAAAGTGAAATACCATATGTCCTTAAGGAATTTACATGAAGTGTCCTTTCAGTGAAATGAGTCCTTCCCTATTTTACCAAGCTGCAATCAACCGCCAATATCTAATCAACAGGCAACTATTCATGCCTAGGATTGCTCCAAAGTTTTCCTTCTGGTCTCTTGATTTAGGTCATGTTTTTCCTATACTTTATGCTTCTTTCTGAAAAAAGGAAAATATCCATATGTTTCTGAATACCCACAAATCTCACTCACATCCATCTGGTCATTACTAGCCATTACTTCCTGTCCTCATGTTGGCATATTTTCAAATTCGCTGGTTTCACAACAAAGTCCACATCATCCTTATGACTTGTAAATTATTTTGTAACTGTACAAAAATGCTCATTTTGGATGGATATACAAGTTTTCATTTAAAACCTTTTCCCCTTACAAGCCTGTATCAAAGGAATAGAAACATTCGTCATAACCTTCATTTCAAATGAGTAGTCGTTGTCTATACAGACCCTCTTTTCAGCTGCTTTAATGATTTTTACTTCCATACCTCCTTCAGCAGTCTTTCCTTCAAATCATAAATGAAATATCTCATAACTGGTCTAGGAATGTTTGCAATCTCTTGATTTGGCTGCCATTAGGTCTGATGTGCTCCACAGAGCTCCATCGGTGGGATATTACTCCATATTTTTAACAGGTTTTTCACTGTTGTGCTACACTTCAAGCCTTCAAACCTCACTGGAACATTAGATATTTTGTATTGTTTCTTTTTGTCATGGACTCTAAAGCAACCACTTTTATTCTGAGAAAGACCAGTCTCACATCTGTGGAATCTAATCTCACATTCATTTCCTCGTTTTCTGCTAAATGATCTTGAATGAAAGAGGTACATTCATTCACTTCTTCCACTACTAACAATTTTTGATCTTGGCCATCCAGGCTACTCATTAGCAAAGCCATCATTTCTCTAAACTCATTCCAGATATTGGTAGAGTGACTCTTTCCTCTGGGACCCCCTCAGAACTACCCATATTTGTGTTCGGAATGGGCTGAATGATGATTGTTTGCACTTGTTTCTGTTTTCTATTTGTTCATATAAACATGCTGATTCTTGCCTATTTTCATTCTATAACTCAAATGCACTGCTGCAATATCAAACAGTCACTAATAATAATTAGGCAGAGCAGTGCACAATCATTGCCATCTAGCTTACTTACATGCTGGAAGTCTAGATTCTTGTACTTTTTTTTGCCATTAAAATGACATAAAGAAAAATAGACTGAAAAAGAAACCCAAAACTGTACTAAACTCCCAGTTATAAAAAATACTCAATATGAATTAATAAACAAATTAAATAACTCTGTACACAAGGCACGGTCATTGAAAAAACATAAATAAATCAACAAACTATGCCGGAGTCTGGTTCCACATTAATGGTAAAACTTAATATAAAGCAACATACGGATGCATGTGAAAATCTCACTAAGTAAAGAATAAAACCCTAAAGACTTTAGGTTAATGTGGATTTCATACAAGTGATCTTTGAGCCATAATAACATAGAACAAGAGATGTCACATAGCACTTGACAGAGCATGCATTTTATGCATAAAGACCACCTGTTTATTATATCTCACGTGTTTACATCTATCCTGTCAGTATATTCAGTTGAAAATATACGAGTTTTTTAAATTCTTTTAGTTACAATTGCAGACCTCATCAAATAAAGTCTCATCTTACAAACGGTAACAGCTGCAAATGTACTCTAATACATGCTATGCAATTTAGTGCAGAATTATCAACACTGAGCTTTTTGTTAACCATACGTGAGCTTTATATGACTGTAAGGTGGCAAAAATGCAGCACAGAAATTTAAAAAAATCAATAAAGTTTGGAGAGATGCATTCATATAATGTCACTGGAGGCAAGTTTGTCACACACAGGCACTTATAATAACAAATAGGTTGCCAGTAATGCATGCACACTACACCCATTTCAAAGAGTACAGACCAGAAACATAGACCCACATATGCTGAGACTCTTAAATGTAGATTTCCTAAAGCAAAATGACCTCCCAGACATTGCACAAACTAAAACTATCCCCAACAGCCTTAAAAGCATTTCAGAAGATCAACATCCACCCCAAGGCATATGGCTTCTAAGTCTAAACAATACACTTCACTCCTTGCAAGTCTCTTCACCCTGGAGAATGTAGACTTCTGTGCAATTACTGGTTTAAAGCCAAGGAGAGCACAGCAGCAGTGTAGAACTATAAAGCTTTCCACATATTTAGACTGACTACTGGACAGGAAGGGCAGAAGGTGGAAGTGTCTCTGTTTACATTAAAAACAAAACAGTGTAAGAAACTTCTCTGTGTGGAAGATTTTCAGTCCATATATCTCTAGTTAATCACTGAATATTAATCAGATCAGACAATAGTAGTAGAAGTAGTGAACTTAAACTCGTCTTAAGTCAAAACAAAACAAAACAAAAAATAATAATAGAAAATATATAATTGTACAGCATTACTAATTCAAAAGTAATCCAAGCAAGGCAGGCAGTCTGTTTCCAGTTGAAAATCCTTTATTAAGTAATTGTACTTAATACTGTGTACTGTGTACTTAATAAAGAATTTTCGACTGGAAACAGACTGCCTGCCTTGCTTGGATTACTTTCGAATTAGTAATGCTGTACAATTATATATTTTCTATTATTTTTTGTTTTGTTTTGACTTGACGAGTTTAAGTTCGTTACTTCTACTACTATTGTCTGATCTGATTAATATAATGTGATTAACTAGAGATATATGGACTGAAAATCTTCCACACAGAGAAGTTTCTTACACTGTTTTGTTTTTGGACCCACTACACTTGTTTAGTGGGTTGTTTTGAGACTTCAGGGATACCATGGAGATTACTTGTTTTTTGTTTACATTAAAAACAAACACACCTCAGGGCTGGTCCATCAGTATGATGCTTTTGAACTTTTCCAAATCCCATGCCATATCCTAGAAAGCTATATGTGACTATCTATGACCCAGGAAAACCACTATACATACATAAACATACTGGACACACTTGCCATTCAACATAACACCATATTCGTGAGCAGGTTCAAGTACCTCAATATGAAATGGGAATCATATATTTCTTCTAACATGTATGCCCAAGGATTCCTGGACTTTGTAAATGTGAACAACTTGGACCAGTTATTCTGCACACCCACTGGGGTACAAACATCCTTGACCTGTTATGATCAAATTTTAACATGTTTACCCCTGATCCCATGCTCAGTAGTTTGTATCCACTTTACCGTTACTTTATTCATCTCATTACTGTAACTCAGAGAAAGATCAGTCACTGATAATGTAATGCCTGTCTTCCTCCTTTTCCAAGGTGTACCAGGCTCTGATCACTGTTAGTATATGATTATTGTGGCACATCTCCTGTGTGAGTAACATAGCAACAGTAAATTCCGCCTCAGGTTACTATGCTTGAGCAGCTGGGACTCTAGTGTTAGTGATCCAAACACATAAGGCCTTATCCAGTTATTGTTTGTAAAGCTGCAAATAAAAGCAAATGATGTATTATGCTGTAACCCCCCCCCAAAAAAAAAAAAGATGCAAACATAGCTTCCCATCTGTCTTTTTTGATGCATCGAATGAGGGTGACAGTTGTTTCCACCTTACATGAAAAATCATGCAGTGCCAACTGCTACTTTCAAGAATTATTTAAAATATTGAAACTGCTCTAGTGCAATGCAAAATGTCAAAGCTTTAGTCACTCCCTCATTTCTCAACTCTGGTAAGAGAAGTTGGTTTGACTGTTTCAGAATATTTCAGAGTAGACTATATCTTGGTCTTTTAAAATTAGTAACTCTGCACTTAGCTAAAACTTAAGTTATTCCCTTTCGTATCTAACTGCTTAGTTCACACTGCAGTGTTTAGGATATTATCCCATTGTTTTTAGCTTACCTTTAAACATCTATTGCAAGACCACCAGTTATTGAAGAGCCCACATTCTACTTCTCAGTAGTCATCTTGGGATTTGTGCTTCTGTCATCTCCTGGTGAGAGAAGGAGCACAGGGACATTATTTACTGGAGAATGCTAATCACAGGAAAGCCTAATAACTGTTTATAGGCGACAGCTTAAAATTAGTGCTTATATTCTGTTCCTGGTGAGAGAAGGAACAGAGTGCATTGATTCCTGACTGTTTCTGGTTGGACAGTGAGTGTCTGCTTAATGTTCCTGATTGTTCTGGTTGCTATTCAAGGCATCTACCAGGCAAAGGCTAAAACAAGCATCATCTGGGACAAGATTGTGGATCACCAAACAGGCTGTGGTCTGCTTCTTATTTTGGGATTGGTGCTAATGTTTTGCTTGTGGTGAGAAAAGAAACAAAGAAGCATTGTATCCCAGCAGAGTGGAGCTGTAGTGAAAGCAGCACTAGTAATGCCAGGCAGTAGCCATTCATGCGACTTCCTTCTTTTCATCATTCTTGACAAGCTAATTCTTTGTTTTCACTAAGTATTGCTTGATTTCTTTCTAACTTCAGAATATCTGCTTAAATACTTCATTCTTAAATTTTCAGTGTCTAGGTATTAGTTTACCCTCAATTGTTTGTCAGTGCTCTGTACAGACTCAGACACCTCTAGTGACATTTTTCCGGTTAAAGCATGATTGAAATTTTTCCATTACCTAGTTGCACACAGGACAACTAGTTTGCAGTGACAAGCACTGTTCCCATAGTTGCAAACCAGATGCTCCTAACATTGATTGATATTCTCACTCCAACTGTCTAATCAATAAAAAAGGGTCTGTTGCCATGGATATAAACTTTCCCACTGTCTCCTTTACCAGCTTGGTGGATATGGGCGTCCTGAGGGAATGTAGAAATTGCCTCATGTTTACTGACAACCAGTTAATTCTCAAACAAACAGATATGGTATGTGAGAGAAGTATTTATACAATGTCACTGGAGGCAAAGCTCTCACATAAAAATACACCTAATATCAATAAGGTTGTCAGTAGTAGACACACTGCACCCATCGCACACAATTCAATGCAGACATATCAACAAACATATGTTGAAGAACTTAAATGTAACCTTCCTATACCACAAAGACCTCCTAGATGGAGTACACATAACAAATATTCTCAGCAGCCCCAAATGTGCTCTTTCAAAACAACACCCACCTCTACACATAGAGCTACATCTCATGGAGCCTGTACCTCTAAGCCCATAAGCCAAGCCACCACACAATTCAACATTCTAGTCATTGGAGACTCCATTGTGAGACACACTGATGTCCATCTCATCTGGCTGAGTAAGGAGAAAGTCACTGTTAGTTGCTTATCAGGGGCTAGGATCCACCACATTGCACATGCACTCAGTCCAGTGACCTGAGTGCACATGCACTCAGGTCACTGGACTACAAGTACAATATGACTCAGTCACAGTCACAGTCCATGTGGATGGAAATGACCTGAGATGTACCTCACTACACTATATGAAGAGAGACATCATGGAGCTCTCAGACTATGTGTCACAGGCTGGTATGATCCAAGCATTGAGCAGCATTTTACCTTCTCCAAGGATAATGCCACAATAAGAATAAAAGATGATTGACTTTAATAATTGGATTAGCTTCTGGTGTCATTCTAAGGGGGTACAATATTTGTCAGCATGGAAGGAGATGGTCAACAGAGCATGCTGCTTGCTTGGGATGATCTGCACCTCTCTCTCTAGGGTTTCAAATATTAGCTAAAGCATTGTCTTCCCCCATAGTGCCTTTTTTAGGCAATGACAAACTGAAAGTGCTTCTGATATATCAAATCTAAAGGTATTACTGCTAGTGCTAGGAGTCTAAACAAAAAAATCCACTCCCTATAAGCTCTCTTCACCCTAGAGAATGCTGACATCTGTGCAGTCACTGAGACATGGTTTAAAGCAATGGAGAGCACACCACCAGTGCAAGGTTAGAATGCCTTCCACACATTTAGACCAGCTACTTCACAGGCTGGAACTAAAGGTGGAGCTGTCTCTATTTACAACAAAAATAAATATACTTCAAGGCTGTTCAAACATGGCAATGTGCTCCATGTTCAAATAACCATAGGCAAAATCCAATACCACTTTCTTGCAAGTTATAGGTCCCCCTCTGTGACCCAGGAAATCCGTACTATGTATTTAAACTTACTAGAAACACTAACCACCCAACCCAATACCATATTCATGGGTGATTTGAATTACCTCACTATTAACTGGGAATCCTATATGACACCAAACGTACAGGCACAGAGATTCCTAGATTTTGTAAATAAAAACTCCCTGGATCAGATAGTAAATACGCCAAACAAGGGTGCAACCATACTGGATGTAGTCCTCACTAATATGGGAGACTGCTGCACATCCTTTATTGCAATTTCTTCCCTGGTAATGTCAGACCACAAAAGAGTCTCCTTTGTGAAGTAGAAATAAAACCTGGACCCTCAGCTAAACCTGGAATATTCAGGAACTACTCTAAGACTAACTTCCTGCTATTAAGTAATAACCTGGCAAAATGTCAAGCCCCCATAAACCCTCAGAACACTGCTGCGTATGTAGAAATGTTCACAGAAATCATGTACAAGCATGTTAATAGCTGCATAGAGGCAGCTGTACCCACCAGGAAGAAGTACAGACCTAACTCAGAAAACAAGCCATCCTGGCAGAATCACAAAATCAATAGGCTGTATAACAGAAGGAAGAAAATCATGACAAAAAATTAGGAGGTGCAGCACCCAGCAGGATAAAAGCAGTCTCATAAAACAAACAACTCAGAGGACAAATAAAGTCTAGCAAAGCCAAATTTGAGGTAAGCTTGGCCTCCTAGGCCAAAGACAACCACAAAGTATTATTTAGCTATGTCTACAACTTCAAAGGCAATACACAATTTTGTGCAGGGCTCATAGTAAATGGAGCCATCTGTACTGATCAAGAAGATATAGCAAACCTCCTGGCTGATAAATTCAGCTCCAACTTTGCCCCACTGTCTCCCTCAACCTTCCCTCCGGAAATGCCAAACAAATATAACGCCACTTGTTATCACTAGGGAATAGATCCTTAATTCTGTCTCTAAGACCAATTAAACATGAGCAATCAGGGCCACTGGAATTAATATTTAACTGTAGCCTCCAAAGAGGCTTCATGCCTCATGAATGGAGAACAGCAATAGTCATCCCTCTGCACAAAGGTGGGCCATCCACAGACCCTGGAGACTAGAGACCTATAAGTCTCAGTAGTCTTACATGTAATGCCATGGAAAAATTATCATGGAAATGATCAATAAAGATATAGTATACCTCCAGACACTGGACCCCACCCACTTTGGTTTCGTCAAGGGCAGATCATGCCTACTCAAACTGGTGGACTTCTTTGAGAAGGTAATCAAAGCAATGGATGAGGGAAAATGGCTTACACTGCCTACCTTGACCTGGCCAAGGCATTTGGCACAATATGCCACTTGGGCATTGTTGACAAACTCAGAAGGTTAGGTACTAACTCGTATGCCACCCAGTGAATAACCAAATGGCTCATGGACCGGACCCAGGAAGTTCTAACTGGGGAGTCCACCGCTTCAAAGAGTCCATTCACAAGTGGAGTCCCTCAGCGGTCAGTCCTTGTATCACTGCTTTTTGGCATTTATTTCTCTGAAGTCAAGACCAGTGTCAGTGGTTTCTGGCTGAGTAAATTTGCAGATGATTGCAAATTAGGAGCTGTCATTGAATTTCACACTGACACAAATGTTCTCCAGGAGGGGATGACACAGACAAACAACTAGTGTCAGAGCCATGGACTAAAAACTAAATGCCAGGAAATGCATAATGGTATCCTTTGGGAAGTCATCCACCCTTGGTAACTATCATATTGGCAACAAACCCCTTAGAGCTGACCCAGTAGTCAGGGACTTAAGGACACAGATAGATAATAGTCTAGCCTTTGACCATCTCATATCTACAGTAGTGAGGAAATAATTCTATGTTGCACAACTTATAAACAAAGGTATGGCATCTAAGTCCAAGGAAGTCATCATTCCATTGTATTTGGCATTCATCAGATCTATCACTGAGTATAATGCCCCTTTTGATATGTACCTCACCAGGCATACCCAACAATTGGAATGTCCACAGAGGTTCCTCACTAAAAGAATACAGGGTGCAAGTAAAATGTCCTATGCAGACCACCTCAAGGCCCCATCCCTGTATTCTGTCTCCTACAGACTTTTGAGGGGAAATCTATGTCTGGGATACAGGGCATTGTCAGACCCCACTCTGATGGACCATCTGCATATCCACAAAACAAACAGCACCGGAATTACCCATTCTAAAGATGTAAACTGTGCCTGTGACATAAATAGGACCTGCTGGAGAGACAGGTATGTATGCCAGAGACTACCTCCATCTATGGAACAGGCTTCCCATCAATGTGAAGCAGAGTTCCTCTCTAACTCAATTCAAGTGCAACCTGGACAATTGGATGGGAAATAGAAATTCATCCCTGGTTTGGCACCTATATCTCTAATGGACCCAGGCAACCTGTAAGTGGTTCATCTCCCAGGCCCCTCTTGCAAATGTTTCATCTTTGAAACCCCTGCTTATATTTATCAAGGATTTCAGAACTTGACAGAGATTTGGGATTTATGGCTAGGCTTAAAAAGGCCCTTGTGGTTGTTAGTCTAGTAAACACCTATGAACCTATCACCAATGGTTTGGTTTTTACTTCTGGGGTCTGACTGGATGTGGGAGCCTGGAAAGGGCCATGATGATATAAAATGGGCATGCCATGCCATGTGTCACACTCTCTTGCTGTACCTTTGGTTACTAGATAAGTATATTAAAGTATTTTTGAAGAGATATAGATTACTTTGCACTGATCAATTAAAAACATTGACTATGCACATGGGCTATTTACATTAAAATGAAATTTTATACACATTCACAAAAATTCAGGCCATCTTCAAAAAGATGACACATTAGTGAAATAAAAATGGGACAATTATTACAGGCATCCTATATGTTGTATGGCTTAAAATAATATGCATTATACCAACAACTTCATTAAAACTAAACTGTATGTTTAGGATAAGTTTAAAGTCCTAATACATTGTAATACCTAGATCTTTATATAATCCCAAGCATACCTCTCAACTGTCCAGATTTTTGCCTCATATTTTGGTCTGTTCCTCATAACATCTGTGGTTTTCTGACAAATCATTCAGGACTGAAGTCACAAAATAATGACAAGCATTTGAGTTTTAGACTTTATATTCTTCAGGAAAATCATGTCAATTCAAAACCTATAGTTTATAATTTTATAAGAGCAAGGTTTAAAATCTGATTGTCCCCCCCCCCATTATTTTTGCCTTTGACCAGATTTCTTGTGCTAAGACGTTAAGAGGTATGATCCTAAGGAGAAAAGGACTGAGTTACTTTCTAGACAAGGCCATTCCATATTATTAGTCTAAGTTACGAAATGACACATTGGGGTTAATATTAAACTCCAAGTCATTCTCAAAAGAACAAAATGCTAACATCTAACTGGTACAAAGTAACTCAGTCCTATATTTTACATGCAGAAAATGCAAGTTTGGTATCATCCAGAAATTTACTGCAGATTACTGGTGCCAATAAAGGCAATTATTATGCAAAAATATTAAAAAGAAGGCCTCCATTATCAAAGAAAAACTAACTTATCTGTACAATGTGACTTAGCCTTCTCAAAATACCTGCTAACTATAATATACATTGCCTCTCACTTATTATGCAGTGGAGACATCAACCCTAACCCTGGTCCACTAACTAGTTAAGCTAATCGCCAAAATCAGTCTAGCGCCAACACTAGCTTACTCAAGAAAGCATCCAGCATACTAATAATAAATCATAATATAAGAAGTGTTCTTAACAAAATCACAGAGCTCCATGCATTTAGAGCACTATATTTACCTGACATCATCTTCCTCATTGATACATGGCTTAAACCATACATTAAAAATGAGGAGATTCTTCCCCCTGGCTATAGCATACTCAGAAAAGTCTGTACATGTAAAAGAGGAGGCAGAGTTGTTCTCCTATATCGAAATAACCTTAACATTGAGCTATTTAACATAGAAATTCCTGCATTTAATAATGACGAGATTCTACTTGCCAAAATAAGATTAAGTACACAAAAACAGGTAAACATTTTAGGATCATATATCCCTCCAGGAGATAACAACAAAACCTTAGAATCTTTAATGCACTGGGCCTCTGAAGCACTCTCCCATGAAACAGTAATTCTAGGTGACTTCAGTATAGACTGGACCTCACTTAACTCACCCCATCCCCTAACTCATATTAATCTCTATGGTCTCTCACAACTTATACAAACCCCCACTAGGATAGGCAAAACTTCGCAAAACTTCAGAACACTACCAGGCACCCTAAACAACCACCTCCCAACCTTTATTATTAAACAACAAACTAAACCCAATAAAACCAGCTGCCTCAAACACATAAAATGCACTAAAAACTTCAGGGCTGACAACCTTAGTATAGCCCTTTATCACTCTCACTGGTCTCCCTTTTAACACTTCTTCTAGATGAAGCAATTGAGTACTTCAACTGGGTCTTCTTAAGCATTCTTAACCAACTTGACCCCCAAGACAAATCCAGACTAAAACCAACTATACCCCATGGTTTATCAAGAACAGTAGATTACGGGACAAAGGGACAAATCATGGGACATCTGTCACAAAAACAAACATATTCCTAATAGGCAAACTTTCTTAGAACTGAGAAATATAGTTAAAAAACAACTCAGATTCAACAAAAATAAATACTATAATGAAATTAAATCTAAGCACAATACCAACCCACAAAAGTTCTGGGCTGCGATAAACAATATTCTGCAACCAGGCAAATCAGAAACTCCACATCCTAACAAAGATACCACTTCTGTAAACATGGCAACCCAAATTAATGATTTCTTTACCAACTCTATACCACCCTCCTCAACTCCCACTATACTGCATAACTCATCAAATAACCATAGCTCCTTCACCCTTCAACCAGTGCCAGCAAATACCATTTTCAAAACCTAACCAAACTGAAATCCATGACCATAGCAGCTGACAAGCTACCTGTTAAATTCCTTCAAATTGCTGCCATGGCCATATCCTAACCAATCTCATTAATCATTAACAGATCAGTCTCTGAACAAAAGGTGCCACTTCTCTGGAAAATCTCCCACATTATACCAATACACAAGGGTGCCAATTCTATTGACCTAACTATCGCCCTAAAGCTATACTATCCCCACTGGCTAAAATTCTTGAGAAATACATCCACACCCAGGTCCTAACTCATCTTCTCTCCAGCAATCTTTTTGCTGAAACTAAACACAGATTACGCCCCAACCATAGTACTACCACCGCATTCTTAAAATTTTGTAACCTAGTAAATTCCCAACGCAACAATGGCCAACTAGTTTTTGCAGTATTCGTTAACCTATCAAAAGCATTTGATACAATCTTCTATACTAAACTGTCAACAGTACTCTCAGAATTAAATCTATCTACCCCTACACTATTATTGTTTCAAGACTACCTATCTCAGCACCTACAAGCTGTTCAGTGGAAAGACTCCATTTCCCCACTTCTTCCTGTGAAACTAGGAGTAGCCCAAGGATCCATTCTAGGACCCCTACTTTTCACTATATTCACAAATAACCTTCACAAAGCCACCCCTCTAGCAAACCTTGTTCAATATGCTGACAACTCCACCCTAATCTGCTCTGCCCTCTCCCTCCTACAACTACAAATCAAGACCCAAGAAGCCTTTACCTCCATCAAAGCCTGGCTATCAAACTCCCAGCTAATATTAAATCCTAAAAAGACCCAACTTATGCTCTTCCATCCCTTCAAAGTAACAATACCTATTCCCCCATTCACTATATTTGCATTAGATACTAACCCTATCTCTTCAGTCACACAGATTAAACTACTAGGGGTCATAATCTGCCACAATATGAAATTTGACAAACATATAGCTGTAGCAATTAACAAAGTCCACAAAACACTAGGTACTCTTTACTTCTTTACCTGCTGTATGCCTCTCCCATCCTAGTTAATCTAAACAAGAGTGATTTAAATAAACTATCTGCATGCTATAACAAAATAACAAAATTTGCCACAAACTCCTCTTATCGAACTCATCACTGTCAAGCCCTAAAACAACTTTCTTGGCTGGAACTCCCAAACACCTTAGCTTTAAACTAACTTACTCTGGCACACCAAATACTACACCATCCCAACAGAACTCCAGCAGTCCAAGAACCGATCACCCTCTACTCCAATTTCGGAGAACTGAGATCCACCAACAAGGCTCTAACTGCTGTCTCCAAAAGCCATTTCAGCTCAGGTGACTCCCTTTACTCTAGTAACATTACCAAATCTTGAAACTCCCTACCACTCAAAATTAGGACTCAGTCCAACAAAATAATCTTCAAAAATCAACTCAGATCCTACCTAAAGCACTCCTGGATATGCAACTGCTTAGCACCTGTCTGACCAATACTGTTTCTCCCTTATCCATCAACTAACATCTTTATTAAAACTCTCACAAATTAACTATATGTAACTTCACTCCAGATACCTCTGTCAACCGCTTGCATTTCTCTGACCTGCCACCTACCCTATAGTACTATTTCCCCCCTAGTTTAAGCAGAAGACTTTCACCTTCTCATGTGATTTACCCATATATGAACATACTAATACCCCCTCAAGGACAACTTGTTTTAGTATTTTTATCCTTCTAATTTCTGCATTACCCCTACTAAACTAACTGTATGTTTATACAATTATTATATTTTATTGTTTATGTCATACTCTGTTACCTTTTATATTTTTTAATCTGTATGTCTAAACCACTTTTGTCTATGTAAACATCATATGTATTGTATCTTACTAAATGTTATGGAGCTTTTCTCTCCTGGCCTCCTCTGAAAAAGGACAGCTATGTCCAGTCAGACCCCACTGGTAAACAAATGTAAATAAATAAAATAAAAAAGTAAATACATAAATAAAATAATACTAACCTCTGTGATACACCCTGTCTGATTTACTGACAGCAAATAAACACTATCAGATCTTAAAACAAATGTACAATCAGATTACTGATTTGAGATCCAGTAGGTAATGCAGAGTCTGATGTTTTTAAAGTCAATTGCTTATGAATCACATTATGTGGATTGCTGTTTCAAACACATAGATGAAAACAACATTCATAGCTAAACCATATCTGGACCATTACCAACTCAAGAGTAGAATTGAATCAGTTTGGTGACATAAGAAAAAAAAAACCCTCTTTTTAACTATTTTGAAATGCATCTAAGCTATGAAGGAATGATTTCAAATGTCTTTTCAATTAGTCATACCAATAGATCTATAGCTGGATGAATCTTCCCCGGATTCTGTATGCCTTGCACAGCGTGCAGAATTAGTGCAGGAGCTCTATCAGGCAATATGTCTGCCGTGCGATCCAGGAACAGTCTGCAGGGGTGTGCAAAAGCACTCCTGCACTAGTCCTGCACAAACTAAGCCCCTGTATGCAAATTACCCCATTTGCAGGAGAAATCTATGCAAACGAGGTGAATTTGCGATCCAGGAAACTTGCAGCCGGCTGTGCAGAACTAGTGCAATCTGCAGAAATGTACTCAGTTAGTAACATTTCTGCAAAATCCAAAACAGAGTTGTGACAGCTCCATATAAAGGCTGCAAATCAGTCAGGAAGCATGCCAATGGCCAAGTATAAGGCCATTGGCATTGCAAACAGCCTAAATATTTAAAAGATCAACTTTTATTTTTTTTAGCCGATCTTGGCTGTTTAAGCATAGGGCAGTGGCGCGCAAAAGGGATCTGGGGGAAAATAATAAAATAAACCTTCCCCCGGATTCTCAATGCCCTGCATGGTGTGCATGATTAGTGCAGGAGCTCTAGCAGGCAATATGTCTGCTGTGCAATTCAGGAACAGCCTGCAGGGACATGCACAAGAGCTCCTGCACTACTCATGCATGGACTAAGCCCTGGTATGCAAATAACCTCATTTGCAGGAGAAATTCATGCAAATGAGGTGATTTTGCAATCCAGGAAGCTTGCAATAGTCCATGCAAGACAAGTACTATCTGCAGAAATGTACTCGGTTAGTAACTGAGTACATTTCTGTAAAATCTGAAAAGGAGCTATGACAGCTCCAAATAAAGGCTGCATATCATTGAGGAAGCATGCCAATGGCCAAGTATAAGGCCATTGGCATTGCAAACAATAAAAAAAAAAAACTTTTAATTTTTTTTGCTGATCTCAGCTGTTTATGCATAGGGCAGCGGTGTGCAAACGGGATCGGGAGAAAATAATAAAATAAACCTAAAATAAGCATTCTAACTAAAATCAGTATTCTGCCATGCAAGTCAATTGCAGGTAGAAAACAACCTGGCCAGTGAGTAATGGTTGCCAAGAGGGGAGGCTCAGTGTGAGACATGTGACTATGCATTAGCAGGCAATCCTATGCAAATGAGGGGAAGGATAGTGAACCCCAGTTTTCCCCAGCATGTGAGGCAGGTCCCAAGAGTTTAAGAGTATGAATAGTTGGGTGCAAGACTAAGATATAGGTGACATTATGGGGGGGTGTCATGCATACTCTAAGCGGATTGGAGCCCTGTGGCTTGGAATTGCTCCTAGCTTAGCATAGCTAAGCCAGGGGGTGTGTCTAAACCTGCCTAGCACTCTTCACAAAGCCTAAGCGAGTGTAAAGAAAAAAAAAGTAAACCAGGAAATAGCAGCTCTGTGCACATTTGAGCACTCTGTTTGCGCAGCGTGCTCCTAGCCTTAAACAGGAAGGCAATGGGAAGGGAAAACAACAGTAGGAAGGTAATCAAGGAGAGCTAGCTTAGCTGGCAGGTGGAATGTATCAGAATCAGCCAATTACACAGGCAGCAGACCAGCCCAGCCCAGAACAGTACTATAAACTAAGCAAACACCTTCCCCTCTGGTTTTTCCCACACTCTAAACCACCGGTGTATACAAGCGGGTAAATTTTAACAAACAAGCCTACAAAATGAGAAGGGTTGCAGCAGGCAACATAGAATAGCATGTGCAAGAGGCTGAGGGTGGTGAGGATGTGAATGCTGCTGAACAACCCACAGTGAGGAGAAGGAGAAGAGTGTACAGACCCAGGGTAACCTACCAGAGGCTACATGAGCTGGAGATAGTGAAGCGCTATAGGGTGGACAGAGACCTCTTACAGCAAATTGTTGAGCTGTGCCAGCCACACCTGACACACCAAACTGACCGAGGGGAACCCATCCCAGTGGATACCAAAGTATGTGTAGGCCTAAGTATACTAGCCACAGGTACCTCCCAAAGCACAACTGGGGATATTATGGAGATCTCACAGGCATCAGCATCCAGAGTATTCCACCAGTTCCTGGATGCCATGTCAGCACATGCCAGTGAGCACATATATTTCCTCAACACATGTGAGGTGTTGACCAGCAATATGCATCTCTTTCACCAAATAGCAGAATACCCTGAGGTCATGGGTGCTATAGACTGCACGCACATATGCATCAAAACACCACCTCTTTGTGCCTCTTTGGACCTCTTCAAGAGGAACCTTGACGATTGGATGGGAGAAAGGAAATTCACCCCAGGGATCACGTCAGTCACCCTGCTAGACAGGGGTCCAGGAAAGTAAATAATGTGGGAAGAAATAGCCAGGGAATTGTTATGGCTAGGCTTGTATAGGCCCTAGGGCTGATAGCCTAGTACCAACCTATGAACCTATGAACCTATGAACCTGGTGAGCAGGGTAGGGCCTACATCAACCGCAGGGGCATCCCCTCCATCAACTGTCAGGACGTATGTGATGCCCAGGGCGTTATAATGAATATATGTGCTGGCTACCCTGGAAGCTATGGCGATTCATACATATGGCATCTGGCACAGCTGTACCAGAGATTTGCCAGTGTGGACATCCCCTGTGGTCACCTAGTGGGGGATGCTGGGTACACACTGGAGCCGTGGCTGATGACACCCATTAGAAATGCACACACACCTGAGCAACAATGCCATAATGAGGGACACGCACAGGCCAGACATATAATAGAGCATGTGTTTGGGATGCTCAGGTCACGGTTCAGGTGTCTGGACACATCCGATGGAGCCTTGCAGTATTCACCAGCTACATGTACCCAAATTGTTATGGTATGTGCTATGCTACCCAATATAATCCTGCAAAAAAAGCTGCAGCAGGAACAGCATGGGGCAGGGCCATACAGCCCCCCCTCCAACAATGCCAAGGCCTGCACAGGCACATAGTGACTGGGAGGAAGAACAACCTGAGCCTGCTCCAGTAGGCAGAAGGAAGCATGCCCGGTATGCCCTGGCCTTGGCAAAGAGGTAATGCATAGCACATGCACTGACACAGTAGGGACCCAGGGAATGACACCTCTCTCTGACTCGCACATACAGTAAAAGGGATGCCAAACATGACACTACCTGTGTTCAACCATTTATAGGGAGTTTACTATGTGCATCCAACATAGGCAGCCCTCCAGCAACATCCGCAAGTCTGGCACACCCTCAAGGTAAGTCAATCAACCTACCAATTGCCAAATGAAGTAGAATGTGTTGTTACCTGTAGCTATAATATGGATGTGAGCATGCAAGGGAATTGGGTGGCCGAATGTTATGGCAGCAGACAGTAGACACCCATAGTGGCACCATGACATCTGTAATGCATACTGGAGTCACTGACAGTACTACACAGGGTGGCAAAACTCAATGCAGGAAATGGGCTGAGCAACATCTGTGTCCATAAGACCCACACATGCCAGTCAGGAAGGTTCACATACCCAACAACAGTCTCAGCCAGCAGGACAGGTGCAGACAAACCCAAACAGAGCCTGTGCCATGGCCCCAGAATGATGGCTATGGTTAACCCCCCCCCTCCTAGGCCTACACAGACAGACCACAGCAGGGCAGGCAGTGGGATGTTAGTTTTGAAGGGTAGGAAGTCAGACAATAATATGTAGAGCAACCAAAGCAATGATCTGTAGTACACTGGTGTGCCTCTAGTCAGCATGATAGTTAGCAATACAGAATGAAATGGAGTACTTGACATACCGGTACAGTCATAGCAAATGTGTACAAGTGTCACGTGTGCCCCCCACATCCTACATAGTAATGTAATAACAGTCAGGTGTGCCCCCTAACCCTGTGTAGAAATGTAGAAATAGTCAGGTGTGCCCCCCCCTCCCATCCTACATAGTAATGTAATAAGTCAGGTGTGCCCCCACCACTCCTGTGTAGAAATGTAGAAACAGTCAAGTTTACCCTCCCCTGTTATGCAGAAATGTAGTAACAGTCAAAGCCAAATGATTGATGGATACCCTGCAGAGACAGCATGCTACCTGTCGGTGTACAACACAAAGTTCAGCACTGCAGCACAAACTACCTGGACACGATCCACGCATTCAGTACAGACAGCCATACTGGGCATGCTCACACACACAGAGAAATGAAGGCAGTGTTAGTCAACAACATACTAAAAGGTCATACTGGCCATGCTCACACACTTAAACACATGAAGGCCATGACTGCAAACACCACTGGACCAGACATATCTGGCAGTTGCAGTTGTTAGTGTGGACACTCGTCAGTATGCACCACTCATGCCTTTCACACACAGTGGATAGGAATACTGACATATATGTCAGGACAACACACTATAATAAGCCAAAGGTAGATGTACATAGATGTTTGGAAGAGGTTGACTGTGACATGTAGCCATCCAGGCCTGTCCCACCCAGCACACAGCCAGAGGGCCCCAAACACATGAGGTGCAGATGTCACTCACTGCAGATACTAGCCACCAGTATCTGTCAGCATTACAGACTGTGTGGTGCACGTGCCAGCTGTGCAACATGACTATACAAGGAAGTAGTCATCTAGCAGCTGTATACACGTACCTGTGACATATGACCCCGTGTGTGTCTGCATGTGGCGTGTCAACCCCTTGATGAATGGGTTATGGCCCATGCACACACCACCCTCCCTATAGCCCTACTATGACAAGCCTGCTGAGGTCATCCAATGTGAAATACACCTTTGGGAGAGTAGTAGCCCAATAATCTTCATAGCACGTCCTGTAACTGTGTACTGCTGTAGTGTGATAAAATACTTATTTAGGAGTTTTAACCCCAGGCCTGGCAACTGTGAGTGTGCATGTCTGTCTGACTATGTAGAGAGAAATGCTTTTTAGGGTACTCACACTCCTTACAATTCATATACTCAACTTTGCCAAGGCTGCTGATGTCACCAACCTAGAAATACACCTCTGGGAATGTTATATCCCAGTAATCTCTGTAGTGCATCCTGTAATTGTGTACTGCTGTAGTGTGATAAAATACTTAGATAGGAGTTCTAACCCCAAACTTGGCACCTGTGAGGTTGTGTGTGTGTCTGTCTGACTGTGTAGAGAGCAATGCTTTTTAGGGTACTCACACACCTTACAATTCATATACTCAACTTTGGCAAGACTGCTGATGTCATCCAATGTGATATACACCTTTGGGGAAAGAGTACACCAGTAATCTCTGTGGCACATGCTGTAACTGTGTAGTGCTGTAGTGTAATAAACTAGTTAGGTAGGAGTTCTTTCCCCAGACTTTGTAAGTGCAAATGTTTGTGTGAGCTCCTTTGTCAGAGTAGGAAACAATGTTTTGAGGCCATTCATAGGCACTACAGCCTCCATTGCCCTACTTTGGCATGTCTGCTGACATCATCAACTGTGAAATACACCTTTGGGATAAAAATATCCCAGTAATCTCTGTGATGTGTGCTATAATTGTGATGCTGTAGTATAATAAACTAATTAGGCAGGTGTTTTATTCTCAGACATTGTAAGTGTGAAGATCTGTGTGTGTTCCTTTGTCAGAGTAAGGAGCAATGTTTTTTGAGACCATTCACAGGTGCTACTTCCTCCATTGCCCTACTTTGGCATGTCTGCTGACATCATCAACTGTGAAAAACACCATTGGGGTAAAAAATCCCAGGAAACTCCATGGTGCATGCTATAACTGCATAATGCTGTAGTGTGATAAAATAGTGAGGTAGGTGTTCTAACCCCAGACATAGCAAGTGTGTGTGTCTGTCTGTGACTGTGTAAAGAGCAATGCTTTTTAGGGTACTCACACTCCTTACAATTCATATACCCAACTTTGCCAAGGCTGCTGATGCCACCAACCTAGAAATACACCTCTGGGAAGGTTATAGCTTAGTAATCCCTGTAGCACATCCAGTAACTGCGTACTGCTGGAGTGTGGCAGTTCTGGATGTTTTCTGTGTGTTCCAATGTCTGTGTATGGAGCAATGCAGTATAGGCTACTCACATGCAGTGCATTTGAAATGTCCTACTTTGGTAATCCTGCTGATGTCATACATTGTGAAATGCACCTTTGGGGAAGGCATTTCCTAGTATTCCCCATGGTGTGTCCTATAACAGCTCCATGCTGTAGTGTGATACAGACCTTGGTCAGGGGTTCTATACCCACACATGTCGGTTGTGAATGTTTTGTGTGTGTCTCACTGTCTGTATAGGGAACAATGCATTTTAGGCTACTCACTTGCAGTACATTTGAAATGCCCTACTTTGGTACTCCTGCTGATGTCATCCATTGTGAAATACACCTTTGGGGATGGACTACTCCAGTAATGTCTGTGGCATGTAGTATAACTGTGTAGTGTAATAAACTACTTAGTTAGGGGTTCTACTGCAAGACATGACAGGCGTGTGTGTGTATGTGTGTTTGTGTGCATGTGTGTAACTCATATCATGTGTAGAGGTGGTTGTGAGGGTGTGACACCTGTGGCCAATGGGGAGCAGGTTTTGCATTATATGGTGGCCCTACTATATATCACAATGTCAACCATACTGGGATAACAGATGTAAAATAGCTGAGAGGCTGGGGTGCAAAGCCATACTCATACATGTGACATCAAGCCAGGCAATGACAGTTAGCAACCCCAGTACTACACAAATCACACTCTTTACCCATGTGTCATATACACACATGCCTAGGCA
>NC_056737.1:1796398293-1796428293 GCF_019279795.1 Protopterus annectens
GACCCCTGCTGTGTGTGACAAATAAAATTACAGTTGACATCACAGTACACTTTGCTATCAGGGAATTAATGTGAAGCTTTCTACTGTCTTCTGTGTAAGTCTCCCTCACTTGTACAATATGACTGACCTCTTGGCACTTCCAGCATTGTTATACAGAACTTCATACACATTTTATCTGCATACCACAGTGTGGATAACACTGCTTAATACTGCAGTACTATGTATAGTGTGCAACAGTTCAACAACATATGACAGAAGAGTAAACAGATACAGTCCAGGGGTTATACCTTTAGTCACAGGATATTACACATTTATTTCTACTGGTACGACACTTTCTAAGGCTGGCTCTTATATTTATTTGTTATGACAGTACATGCTGAATGATTACTAACCTGCCTCACGATGCAGCCTTTGCAACCTAGCATCATAGGCTTGCTGGTTTGCAGCCCGCTCATCTGCAACTGTCAGAGAAATACAGTGGTATTTAGCCATACCTATCCATAGTATACACAAGCTAGGCAATTATTAACTACTTAGTAGAATGAGTACTTACTCAGTACTGGGGCATTAGGCATCTGCCGAGACTCCTGTATCCACTGTTCCAGTACATTCCCCCTCCACCGCTTCAGGTCAGCATGGTGGTGCCTGACCTGCTCACCAGTCTGGGGGATACCTGCAGCACTGGTGAGGTCATGGGCAAGACTGTTTCAGGCCTCCGTTTTATACTGTGAGCCCTGGTACTGGCCCTGCAGTAGTTTCTGCTCATGGTGTTTTACCAGGAGCCATACCATGAATTTTGACTCCTGGATGCCCCAGACCTGCACTCTAAATCAAGTGCCTTCACCCACACCAACCATTCTGCCTGCAGTAGGAAGCTACAACCAGTTATGGGAAGTATTCCTGCCTGTGGAGTTTAAATACGGCCAATTACTTGCACTTTTCCATGATTTGGCCAGTTTTGAAAAGGCTAAGTTATGGGCACACCTGCTTACCTAGGGTTGGCAGTGCTTAAAGAGGTATACCACTAGGCAGATTGAATTGGCTCTCCTACACATTGCTTACACTTACTGAGCTGAGCTGTGCTGTGGTTAGCATTGCTTAATAGTTAATTAGCACTATATTTGCCTTTTGGCAGTGATTTATTATTCATTACAGGTTATATATGTGTCTGGTATCCATGATTCATGTGTACATACACTGTATGGGGTCCTGGGGAGTTCTACACTTTACTACAATAGCACCTCAGAGCTATGCTTACTGCAGTACTCCAGTTCACATATTTATGTCTTGTGGCAGGTTATACGACATCATACTGTACATAGATTCAGTTCACATGTTTGGTTTGATTTTCCTGTGGTGAGGATTAGTTTGCTGATACCTCACCTGTATGTATTGCTATGATGGCTTAGTGGTTAACTAGTCTGACTGTGGTGTGCAGGGTCCTGCGTTCAACCCTTGCCGAAGCTGTTTATTTTGTTGCTGGGCAGAACATGGGTCGTTGGGTACAGAGTGATTAAGGCACTTTAAAGCATTTGTAAGCAGGTGTGCGTGGGTTTGTGCACAGCTAAGCAATGCTAACCTCCGGGTGCATTTTTTTACACTCAGTTAGCTTCTACTTTGCTTAATCTATGTAGGCAATGCTTATCCCCGGGCAAACACACATACACATGCTTACAACTGCTTATCTATGCTTACTACTGCTTATTTGCGCTTACACGTGCTTACTAGTGCCTTAGTAATTATGACACTGACACTTCACATGTGCATTTAATGCAGTACTCCTGTTCAAATATAAATGTTATTTAGTAGGTTATATAGCAAAATGATGTTGATATACAGATATCCCATGGGAAATGGAATGTGCTGCAGTGGGACTTGAACTGGGAATGCCTGCTCATTAGGCAGATGCTCTGCCCACTACACTATTGCTGTTCTGCTTTGTTTGCATATGTTTACCTTAATGTCATACCCATGCTCCCTTTCCCCGGCCCCCGAGCTCCGTGTACACAGCATCCAACCATTCTCCAGTTGTTAGCCCTGCCATAGCACACCTCCACACATTTCCCTCTCTGCACGTCTCGGTATTCCTCCATTATACTGTCTCAACGCAACCTTCTGCAGGCTCTTCAACTGGTTATTCCACATACATTTGAGACTCCCCTTGATCCTCTTCCAGTACTGATGGGCACATCTTTGTGACCCACAAAGTCTGGTTCGTCTCGCCAGGGATGGACCTGTTGTTGTGTCATGAGTAGACTTTGCTGGTCTACACTGTTTTTCCCACTGGTAGCATCCTGCCAGGGATTTGAGATGCAGTGGTGTGCTCACACACCGGACCAGCCTCATCTCCCAGTTGTGCGGATGAAGCACGCCCCCACAGCATGACCCATTTTTCACTCCTCTTTTCAGTATTATACAAGACTACTGTTCTCACAGTATGTGTGGACAGGCACTGTTCATTGATACTCATAGACTGCCCGGAATACTGTGATTGATCAATGTGCACATGTTTTCTAGTATTAATCTGCATACTTACATGCATTTCCTATACTGTTTACTGCCTGTGCTATATGTTATGTTCGTGATAACAGCAGCTGATTGTCTATCTGCCATGCCTTCGTGGTAACTCACTTGGACTTTAGTGTGCAGGGGGGGGGGCTGGGAGTGCTGATCATTTTGTTACTGGGCATGATGAGAGCTGTTGCCTGCAGAGTGCCTAATGCACTGTGGGGGAAGTGTCAGCGGGTATACGCTGGTGTGCTCGAGGCTCATACTTGCTGACCTCCGGTTACGGCATCTTACACTGGGTTGGCCTCCACATTGCTTAACCAGTGTGGGCATTGCTTACCGCCGCCCAAACAGGTGTAATCCCGCTTGCTGCCACATACCCCGCACTACTTCATTAACATGTCGGTATGATACATGCTTAAGTCAGGTGTACATGTCAGGTATGACTGTTGACGGAGGTCAGTGTATGGTGAAGTGGGATTCCAGTTTAGCAGTTCTCGATAGATTACAATCAGGTATTTGGGTTAGGTTTAGTTATGCCATACCTGTGTTGTAGAGTAGATGTGCATAATGAAGGTGTAGGTAGGTAGGTGGAGGGGGGGCATTTTAACTGTATAGTAGGCCATTGGACTGATTGCTGGGGGAGCAGTACTGCAGGTTTGCAGGATACTGGGATTTATATGCAAGGCAGGACAGGAGGTGTCGGTGTCACTAGTTGGTGTAGGGGTATGGAGTGTTAGTTGTGGGGGGGTGGACTTCACCAGGTAGTGAGCAGGTGGTGATCTAAGTGTGCTTGAGGTTTTCCCCTCATGTGTTATTTGCATGTGTTGTGTGGGACAGCTGCAGTAATACACGTGGGTTGGGGTTTCCAGATTCTACCAATATAGTTGTGAGAAGGTTGTCACCTACTTGTGATTGTTAACATTACCAGTCATGAAACAGGGGTCAATAGGTAATTGGTGTTATTGGGCCACACAGAGGGGCTGATAGTAGGGGACATGTCCGGGAATGTGCAGGAAGGCTGACGGGAAGGTCCACAGCTGACCATTTCTACAGCAACAGCAGTGTATATACCCCGCATTTGGGGGTAGGTTTGGACACTCACACCCCTGGGTGGAGGGAGGACAGCAATAATACCTTGTGATGCCACTTAGTTTGGCTTACATGTGCCAGACCTAGGATACTTGGGTCGAGACAACATACGGTATGTGTCCTGAGGGGTGTGTGTGGAGGGGGGAGCAATGTGTGGTGGTGTGGTAGCTATGGGCTGGTAACCAGGGTTGAGATGGTGGCTACGTGTGTGCAGCAGGTGGGTGAAAGTGGAACTGTGGGTAATGAATATATGGGTTGGGAATGGCCTTGGTTGGATGGGCCTGTACTGCTCGGGCTGCCTAGTGTGGGGGGGGGGGTGATGTCAACATGTGGAACATGACCAAGGGCTAATTTAAATCTCTATTTCAATGACACATGTACATTACATTGAGCTTGGTGTTTTGCAGGGCGGATGTGTTTGTCTGGGAGGAGGGGTATGCCAATTCGTATGTGACGTATATTGTTAGGGGCCAGTCAAGCCTTTCACGGTGCATGTGGACATATATGTGTCTGTTAATCTACCAGTGCTATCTACATATGTCTGACCATATATACCTCTGTGGGTGTATATATTTGCTTAGATATTTCTAACTCTGTCTGTATATATCTATGGGGACATTTTTCTGTGTACATATGTGTAACCTGCTGTGTATATGTGGATGTAGGGATGTTGACATATATATATATGTGTAGTTATCGGCATTTGCATGTATATCTGTTCATATATTTGTATATATCTCTGGATTTTATATATATATATATATATATATATATATATATATATATATATATATATATATATATATATATATATCTGTGTGTTTAATGACTGGACTGGATAGGTTTCTGATAACATCAACATTATTAGTATCTGTCTGGCTTAGTGGTAGATCCCTTTGTCTATGGTGTGAGGGGTCCTTGGTTTGGGCCTTGCAGGAGCTGCTTATTTTGTTGGTGGTGCAGAACACCAGCGGTTGGATACTGAGTGATTAAGACACTTTAAAGCAGCTGTAAATGGGTATGTGCAGGTTGCGCGAAGGTAAGCACTGCCAACTTCCGGTTACAGTGTCTTACACTCAGTTGGCTTCTGCTTTACTTAATCTGTGTAGGTAATGCTTAACCCCACGCAATCGCACTTCAAGACACTTACTAGTGCTTATATATTTGTGCTTAGACCTACTTACTAGTACCTTATTCATTAGGACACTGACACTTCACATGTGCATTTAATGCAGTACTCCAGATCACATTTACATGTTATTTAGTGGGTTATACAGCAAATAACATGAAAAAATTGTTCATATATGGATTTCACATGGAAAATGGTAGGTGCTGTAGTGGGACTTGAACCAGGAATGCCTGTTCGTTAGGTGGATGCTCTGCCCACTACACTATTGCTGTGCTGCTTCATTTGCATATACTTCTTTGTTATCCTCTTCAACCTTTTAAGCTGCTTTAACCGTAGCTCATCGATGGGCACACCTGAGCACCTACAGTTAACTGTACTCGGAGTTAAATAAATATAGTGGGCTTTCTACATTTTTTTATATGTACTGTTGCCGTTGTACACATGGGGGACTGTTGGTTGGGATATGCGGACACCTATGGGTGGCCTCGCTCATTTATTTCCACTTTCTGCTGTTCTATATTGCATGGGCGTGTTTATTCTGAGAGCTCTGCTCTCAGACACACCCCCTGCACTTGTACATGCTCCGTGTAGGATTGGGAGTTCAGGCAGTGAATCTTCATTAATATGCATAGCGCACTGCCGTCCTCCTCCTAAACTGTGGCTTTTAGTTCTGCATGGAAGATTAGTAAATCCAGGGGCTAAAATAAGCATTCCAACTAAAATCACTATTCTTCCATGCAAGTCAATGCCAGGCAGAAGACAACATGGCCAGTGAGTAGTGGTTACTAAGTGGGGAGGCTCAGTGTGAGACATGTAACTATGCATTAGCAGGCAATCCTATACAAATGAGGGGAATGATAGTGAATCCCTGTTTTCCCCAGCATGCTAGTCAGGTCCCAACAGTGTAAGAGTAGGAATAGCTTGGTGCAAGCCTAGGAGTTAGTTGATATCATGGGGGGGTGTGTGTCAGGCATACTGTAAGCGGATTGGAGCCCTTTGGCTAGAGTTTGCTCCTAGCTTAGCATAGCTAAGCAAGGGAGTGTGTCTGAGGCTGCCTAGCACTCTTAACATTGCCTAAGTGGGTGTGTGTGCCACGCACTGGGTTTTAAAGGAAGAAATAAAAGGTTAAACTAGGAAATAGCAGCACTGTGCACATTTGAGCACTCTGTTTGTGTGGCACACCCCCAGGCTTAAACAGGAAGGCAATGGGAAGGGAAAACAGCAGGAGGAAGGTACTCAAGGAAAACTAGCATAGCTGGCAGATGAAATGTATCAAAATCATCCAATTACACAGGCAGCAGAGACCAGCCCAGCCCAGAACACTACTATAAACTATGCAAACACCTTCTCCTCTGTTTTTTCCCATACTCTACACCACCAGTGTATACAAGTGGGGAATTTTTAACAAACAAACCTACAAAATGAGAGGAGCTGCAGCAGGCAACAAAGAACAACATGTGCAAGAGGCTGAGGGTGGTGAGGATGTGAATGCTGCTGATCAAGCCACAGTGAGGCAATGGAGAAGAATGTACAGACCCAGGGTAACTTACCAGGGGCTACATGAGCTGGAGGTAGTGGAGCGCTATAGGGTGGACAGGGACCTCCTACAGCAAATTGTTGAACTGTGCCGGCCACACCTGACACGCCAAACTGACCGAGGGGAACCCATCCAAGTGGATACCAAGGAATGTGTAGGCCTAGAAATACTAGCCACAGGTACCTCCCAAAGCTCAGCTGGGGATATCATGGGGATCTCACAGGCATCAGCATCCAGAGTATTCCACCATTTCCTGGATGCCATGTCAGCACATGCCGGTGAGCACATATATTTTCTCAACACCCATGTGTCTCTTCCACCAAATAGCAGATACCCTGAGATAGTGGGTGCTATAGACTGCATGCACATATGCATCAAAGCACCACCTGGTGATCAGGGTAGGGCCTACATCAACCACAGGGGTATCCCCTCCATCAACTGCCAGGTCGTCTGCAATGCCCAGGGAATTATAAGGAATGTGTGTGCTGGCTGCCCAGGAAGCTATCACAATTCCCACATTTGGCATCTGATGCAACTATACCAGAGATTTGCCAATGCGGACATCCCCTATGGTCACCTAGTGGAGGATGCTGGTTACACACTGGAGCCATGGCTGATGACACCCATCAGAAATGCACACACACCTGAACAAGAACTACATAATGAGGCACATGCACAGACCAGACGTATAATAGAGCATGTGTTTGGGATGCTCAAGTCATGGTTCCAGTGTCTGGACACATCCGGTGGAGCCTTGCAGTACACACCAGCTACATGTACCCAAATTGTTATGGTATGTGCCATGCTACACAACATGATCCTGTGGAAACAGCTGCAGCAAGAACAGTATGGGGCAGGGCCACACAGCCTCCCACCACTGCCAAGGCCTGCACAGGCACAGAGTGACTCAGAGGAGGAACAACCTGAGCCTGCCCCAGCAGGCAGATGGAGGCATGCCCAGTATGCTGAGGCAAAGAGACAACACATAGCACATAGACTGACACAGTAGGGACCCAGGGAATGACACTTCTCTCTGACTCACACATACAGTAAAAGGGATGCCAAACATGACACAACCAGTGCTCAACCATGTATAGGAAGTGTACTATGTGCATCTGACATAGGCAGCCCTCCAGTATCATCCTCAATCCTGGCACACCCACAAGGTAAGTCAATCAACTTACCAATTGCCAAATGGAGTAGAATGTGTCATTACCTGTATCAATGGTATGGATGTGAGCATGCAAGGGAATTGGGTGGCTGAATGTTATGACAGCAGACAGTAGACACCCATAGTGGCATCATGACATCTGTTACACATACTGGAGTCACCATAGTAGCAAGTACTACACAGGGTGACAAAACCCACTGCAGGAAATGTGCTTGGTGACATGTGTGTCCATATGACTCACACATGTCAGTCAGGGAGGTTCACATACCCAACAACAGTCTCAGTCAGCAAGACAGGTTTAGACAAACCCAAACAGAGCCTGTGCCATGGCCTCTGAATGATACCTATGGGTAACCCCCCCCCCCGGCCTACACAGACAGACTACAGCAGGTCAGGCAGTGGAATGTTAGTTCTGAAGGGTAGGAAGTCAGACACTAATATGTTGGGCAACCAGAGCTAAGACCTTTAGTACAATGATATGATTCTAGTCAGTATGATAGGTTAGAATACAAAATGAAATTGAGTACTTGACATACCAGTATAGTCATAGCAAATGTGTGCATGTGCCAGGTGTGCCCGCCATCCTATGTAGATATGTAGAAACAGTAAGGTGTGCTCCCACAATCTTGTGTAGAAATGAAGAAACAGTCAGGTGTGCCATCCCCAATCCTGTGTAGGAATGTAGTAACAGTCAGGTGTGCACCCCCCAATCCTATGTAGAAATGTAGTAACAGTCAGGTGTGCCCCCTCCAATCCTGAGTTGAAATGTAAAAACAGTCAGATGAGTCCCCACACAATCCTATGTAGAAATGTAGTAATAGTCGGGTGTGCCCCCCACACCTATATAGCCGTGTGGAAACAGACAGGTCTGCCCCTTCCCCAATCCAGTATAGAAATGTAGTGACACTTAGGTCTGCCCCCCAATCCTGTGTAGAAATGTATTAACATGTATGAGTAGGTATAATACGAGTGGAGCACAGATGGCCAGAGGTGGCCAAGGTAGCAAGATAGGTTGTAGCATTTGCACAATATGCAGGTCTGAATGTGTTAGGATGGTGTGTGTTTCAAAATGTGTGAGAGTGGTCAGGATGTATGCATGTTGAGGTAAGACCTGGTGGCCATTGCCCACTACTGCTGATAACAGGGACAAGCCCTCACAACTGCAGTGAAAAAGACAATCCCCACCAGTATAACACATGCAAGCAGTAAGCCATTGAAAAAATGTATGGTGGTAATACGTGTCACTGTCTGAAAGACTGATATGGCATAGCTGTTGGGCTAGATATACAAGCAGTACACAGGGGAAAGTACCCCAGACATACAGTAGATATTGTGTCAGTGTGAAATGGTGACACCCTTGGATTTGTACATATAGGTATGCATCACAGTAACAGGACCTGTAGTAGGGGATACCGGTGATGTCTGGCTGAACACCTGCAGATGACAAAGGAGGTAGCACTGATATTTTGGGAATCAGCTGATGTACCCGCACATGCCCACATAACTGTAATGCCCCATGCATATCTGTGTGTCAGATGCAAATAGTGTCCATAGCACACATGCACCCAGCCACACAAACACCACCCACAGGCACCTCTCTGGCAATATCCCTGCTGTGGGGAATGGGTACAGTACAACCCCAACCTGTATATGGCAATAGTGGAAGACTGCAGCATGCAGTGCAGGTGTCCCATGCAGGTGTGTCCCTAGCTATAGGTAGCACCCTGCCAGCATCCACACCACCTGATCAAGACTGCTAGAATGTATTGGCATGAACAACTATCACATCTACACTGTCACACCAGGGGAATATACTGTATAGTGGTCTGGGACTGTAGGACTGACAGAATGCAACAGCCTGCCACATCTAGCCTGCATCAACACCTAATGCCCCACAGGTGCCTGCCAAAGGCCCACATCTCACACGTACTGCCAATGCATGTTATGTCATGGACACCCAAATAACAACATAACACACTCCATTTAAGCCATATGCAAGGCCATGTGGACAAACCACAGTAACATGTCCACCATGTCCCACTGCATGAACTGTGGACCAACACTAATACACACCTGTGATGTGGTGATACCCTTAGGGAAAGTACCACAGAATGTAAGCATAATGTATGGAAGAGGTTAGAATAACAGAGGGGGGTGTAGGAGCATAGGTAGCATGGAATGTACAAGGTCTGACAACAAGCTGTGTGCACACTATCAATGGCTGCAAACACATAATTGAGTGGCTACACACCTGCCCGTATGCCACAATAGAGTAAATGTCCTGAACCATGGCCCCTGCCTCTGGCTAACATGTGCAAATCTGTACAGCTGTGAGGCATTGCCACAGCAAGATAAGGCCATACTGCCATGTTGATGGGCAGACCAGTATGGGATCCTCTGCCAGCACTGTACCAAGGTGCTCAACTGGATACACAGACCTAGCACAGCTCCCCCTCCAGAATGGCATAACTTACCATGAGCACATAAGTTTCTGACCACAATACCAGACACAGCTGCAGTCACCCTTGTCCCACAAGTCATCACTGTGAGCAAGAATGTCCACCTGACAGTACATGAGGACAGAAAACATCACTGTGTATAACAGTACACATGTCTGAATATCTCTGCTAACAGCAGTACCATGCAGCTGAAGCAGCACAGAAACAATCATCTACAGTACACACTATCCCCTGCACAGTTTGTCCCCATATTGTCAAATGATTGACAGATACCCTGCAGAAACAGTATGCTACCTGTAGGTGTACAACACAAAGGTCTGCACTGCAGTACAAACTACCTGGAATCGATCCACACATTAAATACAGAAGGGCATACTGGGCATGCTCACAAACTTAAACAAATGAAGGCCATGTCTGCAAACATCAGTGGGCCAGAAATATCTGGCCTTTGCAGATGTTAGTGCAGACACTCCTCAGTATGCAACACTCATGCTTTGCACACACACACTGGATAGGGATACAGGCATGTATCCAAGGACAGCACACTATAATAAGCCAAAGGTAGACAGACACAGATGTGTGGAATAGAGTGACTGTCACAAGGGGCCATCCATTATGAGGCCTGTCCCACCCAGCACACAGCCAAATGTCTACAACCACATGAGGTTTGGATGTCACTTACTGTAGACCTTAGCCACTGGTATCTGTCAACATGACGGACTATGTGGTGCAAGTGCTAGCTGTGCAACATGACTGTGCAAGGAAGTAGTCATCTAGCAGCTGTATATAACCCAGCATGTGCCCGCATGTGGTGTGTCAACCTCTAGATGAATGGGTTATGGTCCAAGCACACACACTGCCCTCCCCATAGCCATACTATGACAAACCTGCTGAGGTCATCCACTTTGAAATACACCCATGTGGAAGGTGCATGCCAGTAATTTCCGTGGTGCTTCCTATAACTGCATACTGCTGTAGTGTGAGAAATTAGTTAGGTAGGAGTTCTAATCCCAGACATCGTAAGTGTGTGTGTGTGTCTCTGTCTGTGTAGAGAGCAATGCTTTTTAGGCTAGACACACTCACTACAATTCAATTGCCTTACTGTGTCAAGGCTGCTGATGTCATACACTGTGTAATATACCTTTTGGAAATGCAGCGCCTAGTAATCTCTGTGGCATGTCCGATAACTGCATACTGCTGTAGTGTGATAAACTAGTTAAGTAGGAGTTCTATTCCCAGACATGGCAACTCTGTGTGTCTGTGTAGAGAGCAATGCTATTTAGGCTAAACACACTCACTACAAGTCAAATGCCCTACTCTGTTAAAGCTGCTGATGTCATACACTGTGAAATACACTTTTTGGAAAGTTGCAGCCCACTAATCTCCATGGCGTGTCCTATACCTGCATACTGCTGTAGTGTAATAAACTAATTAGATAGGAGTTCTAATCCCAGACATGGCAACAGTGTGTGTGTGTGTGTGTGTGTGTGTGTGTGTGTGTGTGTGTGTGTGTGTGTGTGTGTGTGTGTGTGTGTGTGTGTGTGTGTGTGTGTGTGTGTGTGTGTGTGTGAGATCATCTGTGTAAAGAGCAATGCATTTTAGGCTAATCACACTCAATACAATTCAATTGTCCTACTGTGTCAAGGCTACTGATGTCATACACTGTGAAATACACCTTTCGCAAAGGTATAGCTCAGTAATCCCTGTGGTGCATATTGCTGTGGTGTGATAAACTAGTTAGGTAAGAGTTCTAATCTGAGACATGGCAAGTGTGTGTCTCTGTCTGTGTAGGGAGCAATGCATTTTAGCCTAGCCACACTCATTACAATTCAAATGCCCTACTTTGGCAATCCTGCTGATGTCATTCATTGTGAAATACACCTTTGAGGAAGATGTATTCCATTAATCCCCATGGTGTGTCCTATAACAGTGTCATGTTGTAGTGTAATATAGAATTCTGGTTGGGGTTCTATTCCCACACATGTTGGTTGTGTGTGTTTCAATGTCTGTGTAGGGTACAATGCATTTTAGCCTAGCCACACTCATTACAATTCAAATGCCCTTCTTTGGCAATCCTGCTGATGTCATTCTTTGTGAAATACACCTTTGGGAAAGGAGTGTTCCAGTGATCCTCATGGTGCATCCTATAATAGTTTCATGCTGTAGTATGATATAGAACTCTGGTAGGGGTTATATTCCCACACATGTCTTTCATGAATGTTTTGTGTGTGTTTCGATGACTGTGTGGGGAGCAATGCATTTTGGCCTAGCCACATTCATTACAATTCAAATGCCCTCCTTTGGCAATCCTGCTAATGTCATTCATTGTGAAATACACCTTCGGGAAACAAGTACTTCAATAATCCCTGTGGTGCATCCAATAAAAGCTTTATGCTGTAGTGTGCTTTAGAACTCTTGTAGGGGTTCTATTCCCACACATGTCAGTTGTGGATGTGTTGTGTGTGTTTCAATGTCTGTGTAGGCATTTTAGCCTAGCCACACTCACTGCAATGCAAATATCCTACTTTGGCAATCCTGCTGATGTCATCCAATGTGAAATACACCTTTGGGGAAAGAGTACTCCAGTAATCTCTGTGGTGTGTCCTATAGCTGCATAGTGCTGTAGAGTAATAAACTAGTTAGGAAAAAGTTCTAATCCGAGACATGACATGACATGTGTGTGTGTGTGTGTGTGTGTGTGTGTGTGTGTGTGTGTGTGTGTGTGTGTGTGTGTGTGTGTCCTGTGTGGAGATGGGTGTGAGTTTCTAACAGCTGGGCTAAATGTGTAGTGGGTTTTGCAAATTTCTTATATGGTGGCCCTAGTATATCACAATGTCCACCGTACAGGGATAACAGATGTGAAATATCTGAGAGGCTGGGGTGCAAATCAATACCCATACATGTGACACCAAGTCCAGGCAAACAAAGTTAGTAACACTAGTATGACCCAGACAACACTCATAGGTTCATGTATGGGCAGTCTATTCCAAAATCTGAGGAGTCTCTGGGTCAGGAACCTACCCTCCAGCATGTTTTGTTCATTGTGATGACAAGGTTTAGATCCCTGGAGTGTGTGTCTCTGAGGGATTGAGATTTCTTTAAGTGGAGCATGTCCAACAGCTCAGGGTTTGACCTGGCCTTGTATGTTAAGCAGAGGTCACCTCTGAGTAGACAATATGCCACAGAGTATAGCTGGAGTTTTTTTAGACGGTCAGCATAGGACATCTGCTTTAGGCCTGTGATTCTTTTATTTGAGGTATTTCTGTGGCCTTTCCACCTGTTGCAGATGTCTTCTGAGGTACATACCAAATGGGGCGTTGTACTCTATAATGGGTCTAATAAGGGATGAGTACAGTGGGAAAATGACCTCCTTTTTTCTGGATGAAAAGCCCTTAGTGATTAGGTGTGCCACATAGAAGGATTTCTTGACTGATGTGGTTATCGAAGGTGAGACCACTGTCCACCTGTGTCCCCAAACCTCTCATCACACTTTTGATGTTTAGTGTACTGCCACCTATGTGGTAATTCATGGTTACATGTTTTTTTTCCCAAAGGGGATAACTATACATTTCTTGGCATTAAACTTGAGCCCATGGCTCTGGCACCAAGCATCTGTTTCTGTAAGGCCCTTTTATAGAATATCCACATAATTTGGGGATTCAATAATGGCTCCCAGTTTGCAGCCATCTGCATAATTTGTTAGCCAGAGTCCCTTAGTGTTGGCCTGTACTTCAGAGAAGTAGATGCCAAACAAGAGCGGTCCCAGGACTGAACCCTGAGGTACTTCACTTGTCTGGAGCTGGATTTGGAGTCGGCTACTTTTACAGTCTGGGTTCTGTCAGTAAGCCAGTTGGCAACCCATCGAGTGGCATAGGGATTTATGCCCAGCTTAGTAAGTTTATCTATGATTCCAGAGTGGGGGAAGGTGTCGAAGGCCTTGGCAAGGTCCAGACAGGATGTGTGGACTGCCTTACCCTCATCCACAGCTCTGGAGACTGATTCAAAGAAGTAAATCAGGTTCAGGAGACAAGATCGGCCCTTCACGAACCCAAACTGGGTGGGGTCCAGTGTTTGAAGGTTGCCAATGTCTTTGTTTATAAGTTCCATGATAATGCATTGCATGCCCTTGCAGATCAGGCTCGTCAGACTGATGGGACGGTATTTCCCAGGATCCAAGATGGATCCCCCCTTGTGGAGTGGGATAACTGTAGCTGTGCGCCACTTAGTGGGCACGAAGCCTGAGGTGAGGCTATGATTAAACATGACACTTAGGTGAGGTGCCACTTCATTTTGTAGTTCATGTAGTACATGGCCCAGGATGTCATCTGGTCCCATGGATGCTGTATTCTTAGCTTTGGAGAGTGCAGTTTCTACCTGTGTGGCTGTGATTACCAGAATTTGGCAATGTTTTGTTATTGAGATGGGTCCTTTAGGGGGCTAGAGTGGGGTGAAGTTGGCACTAAATCGATCTGCCAGTATATTGGCAATATCCTTGGGATCAGTATATTTAATGCCATTCTGTTGTAGCTCAGAACAGATCTGAGCATTACCATTTAGATTCTTGACATATCTATAGAATGCCTTGTGGTTGTCTTTGGAATCTTTGGCAATTTTATTTTCATAACTAGCTTTGGAGTATTTTATGAGGGATCTCAACTTCTTACTGAAGCTGGTAAGGGAGTTTTTTGCATCCTGGGATTTTCCTCTTTTCTGCAACAGTTTCTTTTTTCTGTTGTATAGTTTGTTTATGGCAGGGGACCACCAGATTGGCTTACTTTTTTTGGAGGAGAGCATCTTGATTCTGTTTGGGATGGCACGATTCATGCACGAGTGGATGAGCTCATACAGTGCCTTAGTGTAGGATTCAGCAGACGAACTATCAGCTCCCATCTGCATGGGTGTCCTGAAGTTTGTCACTTCAGACTTGAGTAGCATGAAGTTGGCTTTGGAGAAGTTTTGTACGGAGGTTTCCTTACTAGGGGGTGGGGGTGGGATGAGGATGCCAAGGGTGATTTGCTTATGGTCAGACCTGACCAATGAGGGGGTGACAACTGGTGTGGAGCATCTAACTCCCATGTTGGTAATGACCAGGTCTAGGATATTGGAGCCCCTGGTGGGACAATGGATTAGTTGATCCAGGGCGCTGGAATTTATGAATTCCAGGAACTGTTGGGAAAAGGTGTTGGTACCAGAGTAGTTTTCTCAGTTGACGGCAGGGTAGTTGAAATCACCCAGTATTAGGGTGTTTGGTTGTATCTTATTATTTTCTAGTATGTTTAGAAAGGTTTTGTGAGAATCTTAGGCCATAGTGGGGGATCTGTTGCAAGCTACAATTTGGATTGCAGTTTTACCTAGTGTTAGTTGCACCTGGAGAATTTCAGATGCATTGTGTTGGGCAACTAGGCTGGAGGTCTGAATATCCTTGGTGAATATGGACACTCCTCCACATTTAGTGTTTCGGTCTTGGTTTGGTGACTGAAAAGCAGGGTAAGAGTTGTAGCCTGGTATTGCAGGGGTGGTCTCTGGAGCCTTGAACCAGGTCTCAGTTACTGCACAGATGTCAATGTTTTCCATTTTTAGGAGTGCTTTGAGAGAGTGCATTTTGAGGTTTAGACTTCTAGCATTGAGTAGCATTACCTTCAGATTTTGCATGCTTGTATCTGTTATGATGGTGGTTTTGTCCTTTGAACCTTGCCTAAAAACGGCACTATAGGGGTGGCAAAAGCTTTAGCCAGTAACATGAATCCCAGGGGTTACAGATGCAGACGATCTCTGGGAAAGCATTGTGGTTTGTTGATCATGTCATCCCACGCAGACAGCTACTGGATCCCCTTTGAATGACACTAGAAGCTTACCCAGTTGTTGAAGTCAATCGTTTTGTCCTTATACTGTGGTATCATTCTGGGTGAAGGCAGGAAGCTACTCAGGGCTAGGGTCATACCTGCCTGGGCCACATGATCTGAGAGCTCTTTCATGTCTCTTTTCATGTAGTCCAGGGAGGTACGTCTCAAGTCATTCACTACAACATGGACAATGACAGAGTTCTATTTGTACTTGTTGTGGAGTGACTTGAGTGCATGCATTATGTGGCAGATCCTGGCACCTGACAGGTGGCAGACTGTAATTTTCTCCTTGTTCAGCTCTCAACCTGTGTCTCATACACACACACAAACACACACACACACACACACACACACACACACACACACACACACACACACACACACACACACACACACACTTGCCTAGGCAACAGCCGCTATGTTAGTAGTACCCTGCATATTGCCTACTGACAGCAACTATGGTGTGATTGCACTGGGCTACAGAGGACATAGCACGATGTCCATCTTTCAAATAGGCATGTACATGCCGACAGTGCACCTTCACCATGTTCCCCACTAAACACCTGAAACACCTGCGGTGCCATCAAATGTGACCCACAAAGGATATACCATGCCTGAAAACATGCCCTGTATGGACAAATGCCACTGACACCAGGGAATGCCAGTAGCATGCTATCAATGTAGGTACAGGGTAAACTTGTTGTCTATTACCAGTTCCTGCCACATGAGACCAGGACTGGCACATCTTATAATAATCTGTGCACACAACATGGGCCAGACACCCCAGGTACAGTTCCACATGTCAAAGCACATGCATGTGGGAGGTGTGCACATCCCAGACACTGTCCATGTCATGGACTAAGGAACACATACATGCAGGCAATGCACAACATTGGCCACACACAATAGTCTCCCAGGTGACTGGATGGTGAATACAATACCCAACTGTGTGGGCAAATGCTGAAACTACACCCCTGAGCCACAATGCAGACCAGTGTCATGTGGGCTGATGCCAAGGTATACCCATCACCTAGCCTTGTATAGCTGTCTGGCACAGTCGACCACTAAACACCAGTGAAGCAATGCACCAGTGCATGTCAGTACTGGAACCCTGTGTGTGTGTGTTGCCAGATGTGTATGATCACATTAACACTCACTGCACTCCCCATTGGCATACTGAAGCATGCTGTCCAATGTCAGACACTTCTGCATACCCTTTGCCCATATAACCTCTGTATGACCCCTGTGGTGCATGTGATACCTGCACAGTAATTGTTGTGGCAATCTCACTAGTGATGAGTTGTATTCCTGGCCCTGCCATGTGTGTCAATGTGTGCGTGTCCCTGTGAGACTGTGGCTGTGTTGATACTGACACCTGTTCATGTGGACAAGCACGTGTACTACACCTACCGTATAGCTACCATATCTGTGTTGCAGATGCCACTCACCATCACAAATATGTTTTGAGGGCTCCTTAACATGTAACCTATGTCACGCATCTGATAACTGCATAGAAATGTGATAGCACTACATAGACATTAGGGGTTTGATACCCTGTAGTGGTAGGTGTGTGACACAAACCTGCTTAAGTTTTACTCTCCCACCCCTCCCTGACTTTACTTTGCTTCTGTCTGCCCCTCTCACTCCCTTTTGGGTGGATGTGGAGACCTACACCTGCTTTGCTTAGGCAGCAGTAAGTGTATTGTAAGTGATGCTCATGATCAGCTGATGGCCTCTGCATGAATTGCAGCCCCCCTCTAGCTGATTGCATGTGAAACAGCTGTGGTAACAATCCTATAGCCAATTGCATGGAAACACACTCCAATATCTAGGAACATCATGGCGGTGGGCCTTTTCATTAACTGTGAGCAGGAACTAGATCTGTTGTTTGGCAAACAGCATAACAGATGGATTGGGGATTTATCTCTAACAACATATACTGTGGAGACAGAAAAACACACAGGAGGGGGCTGTGCCAATCAGACTACAAACTGTAAGTGCTGCTATAATGCAATTGGAGTAATTTTGGTTTAGCAGGGTGTGTGCGGATATGGCTATTCTACATGCTTTAATACCTGTCATGTCAGTGCTATGTTTATGAGGAAACCCCCATCAGTAGGGTCATATGCAGACTGGGCAGTGTGTGGTGCCTTTTATTTATTGTGTTACCCACAGAACACCTATCTGTGAACTGCAGAAGGTAGTGTGAGGATTGCAGTCTGTAGATGGTGACACACGTGAGAGTTACTGACTTCATATCCCTCATAAGACACATGTGGCAACAAACCCTATTACAACAGTAAATGTATGAGGTTATCACAGCAACGTGTCAATAATGGCCCTGTGTTGTGCCTCCAGCCACAACTCCGCCCACTTTTGTACATATGTCATGCAGTAAGAGTTGCATATGTGCTGTACACCATATTTATTGACATCATATCTGATAACAAGCCAGTGAGATATCAGACTGCTACACATGTTATGTATAGTAGGAGTTACATTTGATGACATAACCTGGAAATTCTGTGGTTGTGTGTGCAGTACTGAGATCTGTGTGCTTATGGTGATTGTGAACAGTGTGTGTATTGTTAATATGTACCTTGGCCTGTGTACAGACTATGGTAGAAGTCATTGTTCTTGGTCCTGTTCTATCTGATGTTACATGCTGCTCCACTGTATGTTACCCTATTGGCTTACATGTTTGTAGGGCCAAACATACATATGCTTAAATTTTACTCTCCCACCCCTCCCTGACTTTACTTTGCTTCTGTCTGCCTCTCTCACTCCCTTTCGGGTGGATGTGGAGACCTACACCTGCTTTGCTTAGGCAGCATCAAGTGCATTGTAAGTGATGCTCATGATCAGCTGATGGCCTCTGCACGAATTGCAGCCCCCCCTCTAGCTGATTGCATGTGGAACAGCTGTGGTAACAATCCTATAGCCAATTGCATGGAAACACACTCCAATATCTAGGAACATCATCAATGTGGTGGGCCTTTTCATTAACTGTGAGCAGGAACTAGATCTGTTGTTTGGCAAACAGCATAACAGATAGATTGGGGATTTATCTCTAACAACATACACTGTGGAAACAGGAAAACACACAGGAGGGGGATGTGCCCAATTAGACTACATACTGTAAGTGCTGCTATAATGCAATTGGAGTAAGGTTGGTTTAGCAGGGTGTGTGTGGATATGGCTGTCCTACATGTTTTAATGCCTGTCATGTCAGTGCTATGTTTATGAGGAAACCCCCATCAGTAGGATCATATGCAGACTAGGCAGTGTGTGGTGCCTTTTATTTCTTGTGTTACCCAAAGAGCACCTATCTGTGAACTGCAGAAGGTAGTGTGAGGATTTCAGTCTGTAGATGGTGACACACGTGAGAGTTACTGACTTCATATCCCTCATAAGACACATGTTGCAACAAACCCTATTACAACAGTAAATGTATGAGGTTATCACAGCAACATGTCAATAATGGCCCTGTGTTGTGCCTCCAGCCACAACTCTGCCCACTTTTGTACATATGTCATGCAGTAAGAGGTGCATATGTGCTGTACACCATATTTATTGACATCATATCTGATAACAAGCCAGTGAGATATCAGACTGCTACACATGTTATGTATAGTAGGGGTTATATTAGATGACATAACCTGGAAATTCTGTGGTTGTGTGTACAGTACTGAGATCTGTGTGCTTATGGTGATTGTCGACAGTGTGTGTATTGTTAATATGTACCTTGGCCTGTGTACAGACTATGGTAGAAGTCATTGTTCTTGGTCCTGTTCTATCTTATGTTACATGCTGCTCCACTGTATGCTACCCTATTGGCTTACATGTTTGTACGGCCAAACATACATATTTCCCATACCACAAACAGGCATTGGACCACACTGTGTAGTGGCCCAGTATATGTAGGGTTAGTGTGTGAGTGGCACATATGAGGATGGTGTTGAACATATAGTCCATATACTGTAATAGCACACTAGCTTACCATATGTGGCTGTGGCTATGTTTACATTGGTTGTGGTTATGCACTTTCACACAGGTGTCTGTTACTTTGCTCTGTAACATGCCTATAAAGCCTGCTATATATGCAGGTACATGTGTATTCCCCCAGAGGAAATGTAGGCCAGTGTTGAACCAGTCTGCCTGTAGCCTGCACAGTGCTTTGTTACATGCCTAGCAGCTTACTGTACTTACCCAGTGAGATGTCATGTCCAGATACTTGCCAGATGTACTGCTGCTGGGCCACCATAACAGTCATGTATGTAAGCCAAAGAAGTGGGATGCTGTACAGATGTATGTCAATAACTAGTGGGGAGTATGTGGCCATGGCACCTCTGTACCAGCGGTTATTATGTGTCAGGAAAGACAGGGGTGTGTGAATGCATGACCTATGGGGGCATACGTATACCAGTACTCATGTTTTATACCCATCTACATGTCTGTTAACATCCATATTGTCAGGCTTGGTCCACATGTCTGGCACTAAGGGGTTCTGTCTATACCTTTGGACTGTCCAGAGTGTGTCAGACTGTCCACATATACTGGCCATATCTCTGTTGTAGTCCACAGCAGCATTACTGTGCTAGCAGTGGTACTGTACTATGAAGTCCTTAGGATGTCTTCCCATAACCAGTGGTGCACATGTTAAAAGCAAATGTGACCTCCCATACACACCTTGTCGGTGAAGACAATCCCTATTACAGTAGAAATAGTCTACAAATATACCTGCAATACATACTTGACATCCCCTTGCACCATGAAGTTGGGACTATTGGGGCTGAGGTAGGGCTCCACTCCATGTTCAGCACATATGGTGAACGTATATGTATATCTAATTATCCATATATCTATATAGATATACACATATACATATCAACGTACATAGATGGATATATATATATATATATATATATATATATATATATATATATATATATATATATATATATATATACACATTATATATATATATATACATATATACACACAGATATAAACACTCAGATATATACATATACAAAGCAATATATGTCTACACATAAACAGATAGAGATACATATGCATATATATGTATGGATATCTACATATATATTGACAGTAGTAGGTATATTACAATAGATATGTATGCACATATAGTTGTACATATATATATATATATATATATATATATAGATATATAGATATATACACACACACACACACACACACACACACACACACACACACATATATATATATATATATATATATATATATATATATATATATATATATATATATATATATATATATATACACATATACACACACACACACACACACACACACATATATATATAGGCTTAAAAACCTCAGCTTTGGCCGGCTAAGAACTTGCTGTATTCAACTGGACGTATAAGAGAATTTAAGTACCTTTATCTGCTCTTTTTTTTTTCAAAAAAATACAGTATTTAAATTGATTTTAACTGTATGGAAGGAATATTAACTGAACTGGAAGTTAGTCAGTGTTTGCTGAATTTTGTTATTTGCTAGTAATTACAGGTGTGGGTCTAGTCACATTCTTTGATTTCCTGTCCTTGCCTATTTAAGTGGTACAATGTGAAATATTTTCTGCTTAAAAACCTCAGCTTTGGCCGGCTAAGAACTTGCAGTATTTAACTGGACGTATAAAAGAATTTAAGTACCTTTATCTGCTCTTTTTTTTTTCAAAAAAATACAGTATTTAAATTGATTTTAACTGTGTGGAAGGAATATTAACTGAACTGGAAGTTTTCACTCTGCTCTTCAGTTAGTCCCATCCACCCTCCCTGTTTTTGTTTTGGTGTTAATCTTAGTGGCCTTGCAACTGCCCGCCCCTCTTGTAAATTTGTGTTTGGATACTCCTTCTGGGCCCATCTCATTTGCTCACTCAACTGAGTGCAGTGAGATCATATTCTGATTTCAGGCACTCCTACTGTGTACAAAGAGAGCATCTGGGAAACAGAAAAAAAAATTAAGCTTGTTTCCTGCCTTTCCTGTTAAGTGGTATAGACTATTTGTAGGCTTCTGAGCCCCCAAGCCCTTCTGTGTTGGAGGGAAGCCTTCTAGCTTAGTTTTTTTCTTATAACTAGCCAGTTTTCTAGTTTCAGCACTCAAATCTGTTTCTTTGAACTCAGCACTTGTTCAGAAAAAAAAAAAAAAAAAAATTTCATCTGCTTTTACTGTACTTGTGTTTCTATCTACTTTTTTACTTTTGCATCATCTTAAAAGTACTCAATTGTATTTATTACTGCTTGGTGTAACTCATTTTAAGCCTTTTGGTTTAAACACTTGGGCTTTGGACCAGTTGTTTTGCACTGAGAGGGTTTGTGGTCTGCACTGTAGTGGCAGAACAGGTAGCTTACATCCTTCTAGGTTGGGAACTGCTGATTGAGGGCTCAGTGTCTGTTATTCTAAAAGTGTATTAATTCTGGTTTAAGCACTTGGGCTTTCAGGCCAGTTATTTTACATTAAGAGGGTTTGTGGTCTGCACTCTTGTGGGAGAAGAGGCTGGACTCTGCCCTTCTGAGCTGGGAATTTCTGGTTGAAGGCTTATAGTGCATGCATATCTGAACTGCTTCTTACTGAAATTGGTATGCCTTGTTTGCTGTGGCATAGACTAGATCCAGGCCTGCTGAATCTAGCTTTGTTTATATGCTTGTTGTTTGTTTGCTTGTTATTTCCCTGGAATGTTAATTCCACCTAATATGCGGCTTCTCAGCACTTCTGTGGATCACTAGTGATATCTGCATTGCTTACTGTACTTATTTTCTTGTTTCACTTGAAAGAAAGTTACTGTTTGTCGTTTTTGCATTTAAGTTACCTGTAACACATTGCACTTAAGTTACCTGGCACTTGCTCACTAAAGCAATTATATAAGTCAGCACTAAAAAATTAAAAGCACTACACCCTCACTCCCCACTGGCCCTGGTTTTCAATTATTAAGGAATTCCCAATATTATTCTAGCATGTCCAAAGGTCAGTTGTCAATCTCCTCTCCGTCCAGCTGGTGAATCTGGGAATCTTGAGGCAATGTTACAACTGCTTCATGTACACAGACAACCCTCTCCTCCTCCCAACAAATTCCAACACATGTGAGAGATGCAACCATATAGCCAAACTGGAGGCTAAGCTCTCTCAACTCAGTACTGGCATAACCAGTCAGGAGGAGAAGGAAACCACACTCACTACAATTCCAGTCTCACATAGACCTACAACAACAGCAAACCAAACACATAATCACACAAAACATACTCGAGGCTCTAAATAAAGATCTGCCAAGCAGCAGAGACCTCCAAAGCAGACACCCAAGCAGCCACTACCCCAAAACAAAACACGGCAACACACATCTCACAAAGCCAGTGTGCCGAACAGTCACAGCCCTTAAGACTAAACAACACACCTGATACACTTGTAATAGGTGACTCTATCCTCAGGCACACTGACGTCCCGCTCACCAGGCTGAACAAGGAGAGGGTCACGGTGAGCAGCCTGTCGGCGCTAGGATCCGCCACATAACACAAGCACTCAGGTCACTCCAAGGCAAGTACAAATATGACTCAGTCATTGTCCATGCTGGTGTGAATGACCTGAGACGTACCTCCCTGGACTACATGAAAAGAGACATAAAGGAGCTCTCTGAGCATGTAGCCCAGGCCGTATGACCCTGACCTTGAGTAGCATCTTACCCTCACCAAGAATGATGCCACAATATGAAGACAAGATGATCAATTTCAACAATTGGCTTAAGTACTGGTGTCATTCAAAGGGGATCCAATGCCTGTCAGCTTGGGATGATATGCTCGACAAGCCACGATGCTTCGCTAGGGACGACTTGCACCTGTCACCCTGGGCTTTCAGATATTGGCAAAGGCTCTTGTTACCCCCATAGTGCCTTTTTAGGCAAGGCTCAAAAGACAAACCCACCTCCATAGGTATCACAAGGATAAGAAACTAAGAGTAATGCTACTCAATGCCAGAAGTCTAAACTTCAAGATGCATGCACTCAAAACTCTCCTTAGCATGGAGAACATCGATATCTGTGCAGTAACAGAAACCTGGTTCAGGGCTCCCAAGAGCACCCCAGCACTACCAGGTTATACCTCATACCATGCTTTTCGCCCCAAAACTTGGACCGAACCACAAAAGGAGGGGAGTATCGATATTCATCAAAGATACCCACACCTCCAGGTTGGTGGCAAAGCACGAAGCATCAGAGACTATCCATGTGCAACTAACAGTGGGTAAAACTGCCTTCCAGTTTATAGCCTGCTACAGACCACCCTCCCAAACCCAGGAACCCCACTCGGCCTTCCTGAGAACACTGGAAAATATGAAGGTCTCTCCAAACACCATTATATTGGGCGACTTCAACTACCCAAACATAGACTGGGAGCATTACTCTAGTTCCAACACCCTAGCCCAAAGGTTCCTAGAATTTATAAACTCAAATGCTATGGAACAACTTGTTACCACTCCCACAAGAGGGGAAAACATACTGGACCTGATCATCACCAACATGGGGACTCTATGCTCCAGACCAGAAGTGTATCCCTCACTGGTAAGATCAGACCATAAACTAATCTCACTGGATATTCACATCCCGACCCCACCCCTGCCCAGAAAACCACAGTGAAAAACTTCTCTAAAGCAAATTTCACACTCCTCAAAACTGAGGTGGAATCCTTCAAAGCCCCGGCCTGTGGAAAATATGGCCCAGACCGTAGAATCCTTTATAAACGCATTCTATGAACACCTTCAGGAATGCATGGATCATGCGATCCCAAATAAAACCAAGACCCAATCCTCCAAAGGCAGATGTCCTGTCTGGTGGACCCCAGCCATAAACAAACTATACAATAGAAGGAGGAAGCTACTAAATGATAGAGCAAAATCCCAAAAGGGAAGGCAACACTGATCAGTATTAGAAAAAAACTACGGGCACACATAAAATTGTCTAAGGCCAGCTTCGAGAGAAAATTGCACAGGACACTAAGGATAATCACAAGGCTTTCTTTAGTTATGTTAGGAACCTGGGTGGTAATTCCCAGATATGCTCAGAATTAGTCCAAAATGACAAAAATACACCGAACCCACAGACATTGCCAACATCCTAGCTGACAGGTTCAGCGCAAACTCCCCTCCCCAGCAAAAGGGCAAATATCTAGGGCAGCAGAGTGCTGCCCCTGACATCTCAGATGCTCAGGTAAGAGCCGCCTCTCCAAAGCAAAAACACAGCATCAATGGGACCAGATGGTGTCCCGGCTGCCCCTACATGAACTCCAAGAAGAGCTAAACCCAAACATAAAACTACTGTTCAATCTCAGCCTTACTACAGGATATGTGCCCAAAGAGTGGCGTACAGCAACAATGGTCCCTCTCCATAAAGGTGATGCCTCAATGGATCCTGGAAACTATCGCCCCATAAGCCTGACTAGCTTGGTCTGCAAAGCTATGGAAAGGATCATCATGGACCTCATAAATAAAGATATTGGGGACCTACAAACACTGGATCCTACCCAGTTCGGCTTTGTTAAGGGCAGATCCTGCCTCTTAAACCTGGTTGATTTCTTTGAAACAGTCACCAAGGCCATTGACAAGGGGAAGGTGGTCCACACAGCCTACCTGGACCTCGCAAAAGCCTTCAATACAATACCCCACTCGGGCATTATAGATAAGCTCACCAGCTTAAATATAAACCCCTATGTCACTAGATGGATTGCAAACTGGCTCAAGGACAGAACCCACATGGTTAGAATTGCTGGAGCCATGTCAGACTCCAAACCAGTTACAAGTGGTGTCCCACAAGGCTCAGTCCTGGGACCTCTCTTGTTCGGTATATATTTCTCGGAGGTACAGGCCAACACGGAAGGACTGTGGCTGACCAAGTTCGCAGATGACTGCAAACTGGGCGCCATAATCGACTCTCCAGCCAACACAAGTATCCTCCAAAAGGGCCTCTTAGAAACAGACAACTGGTGCCAGAGCCATGGCCTCAAGCTAAATGCCAAAAGTGTATAGTCATCCCCTTTGGCAAAAAACAGTGCCCACAAATTACCACATAGGTGGTAATCCATTAAGTACAGAAGAAGTAATTAGGGACCTGGGGACCCAAGTTGATAGCAATCTCTCATTTGACAACCACGTGGCCAAAGTGGTTAGAAAACATTTTATATAGCCCACCTAATCATGAAGGGATTCACATCTAGATCAGGGACGCCATCGCCTCTTTACTCATCCTCATCAGGCCCATAATTGAGTACAATGCCCCTTTGGGATGTACCTTACCAGACACCTGCAGCAACTGGAAAGACCCCAAAAGTACCTCACCAAGAGGATCAAAGGGCTCAAACAGATGCCATATGCTGCCCGTTAAAGAAACTCCAGCTCTACTCAGTGGCATACCGCCTGTTCAGAGGCGATCTGTGCCTGACGATAAAGCCATGTCCAACCCGAATTAATGGACATGCTGCACCTCAGAAAATCCAAATCCCATCGATCTACGCTAGAGACTTGAGAACCTCAGCACTGAAATAAATAGGACATGCTGGAGGGACAGATTCATAACCCAGAGGCTCCCTTCACTCTGGAATAAAATCCCAGTCCAGGTTAGGCAGAGTCCTCATTGACTCTCTTCAAGAGGAATCTTGATGAGTGGATGGGAGATCATAGGTTTACCCCGGCTATCACTTCTGTGTCACTGTTAGACAGAGGCACAGTATACTAACCTCGAAAAAGGGCATAGCAAAATAAATTTAAAATGGGTGGCTAAAGCCAAACACATTCTGGCTAGGCTTATAAATGCCCTAGGGCAGATAGCCTAGTATGAACCTATGACTCTATATATATATATATATATATATATATATATATATATATATATATATATATATATATATATATATATATATATATATATACATACATATATATATATATATATATATATATATATATATATATATATATATATATATACATACACACACACACACACACACATATATATATATATATATATATATATATATATATATATATATATATATATACACACACACATATATATATATATATACTACTGAAAACTTCCGAACTGTTAAAAACAAAAACAGAATTCCAATGAATAGACGCTGAGCCAGAACTGTTATTTGCTGAGCGCTGTCTTTATTGGTAACAATCGAACTTCATCAGAGCAAAATGTAATGCATTTGCAATACTCTGCAAGCTTTAAATAGTCTAAATGGTGTAAAAATACTTCACTATGATTGGTAGATATTCTACGCCAATGCAGTAGTATTTGGACTAATGAGAGACACTGCTATAAAACAAAAGGTTTTATCTGCTAACATCCTGCCACTAGGTGGCGGGCTTTAACTTTTTAGTTGTACCACTTTAATGCACATTTAATGTTGAGATTCTCATTGAGCCCTGGTGGGGTATCTGCTTCAAGGAGGAGTTGCCATCTTAATTCCTTCAGCTCCAGTAGTGTGTTGCAATCTCCAAAAAACTGCTGGACCTGTTCTACCACTAGAAATTTAAAACTGGTGAAGCCATTGCAGCTGGTGGCATGTCTGCTTAATGCATTGTAACTGTCATTATGCCTGATGGCTGCAAGGTGTTCCTTCACCCTGTCTGAGAGCTTTCTAATTGTTTTCCCAATGTAGAAGGAAAACACTGGTTGCAGTAAGCTGCATAGGCTACAAAAGTTGAGTGGCAGTCGTGTGGGCTTTGAACTGCACCGTGATGTTGCAGTGTTGAAAAGTGTAGGATGTGCCTGAGTGTATGAAAGGGCAGACTACACAATGCTTGCAAGGTCCCATACCTTTGGGGTTTTGTGGGTTAGCAGGCTCATGGGGGTCTGCGCCATTCCTGAGTATGGGGGTGTCTTTCCTTTCAAAGCTTTGTTTAAAAGTTCTGGTCTTCTTGCATGAGAAGACAGGCTCATTACCCACTATCTGATGGGTGTTGTGGTCCGCCCTTATTATGTTCCAGTTTTTGCCAATGATATCCCTAATGGGTTGCATATCTCGGCTGATGGGGATGGGGAAACTACAGTTTCTGTTATTGGGTTCAGTAGTTCTGGTGGTCACCTGGGGGGTGAAGCCATGAGTAAGGATGGGTGGGTGTCTGTCTGATCTGTGGGAGGCCACTTCTTGAAACACATCCTCTACTAGTTGTTTGGGATAATGTCGGCGGATGAACATTTCTGAAAGGAATTGGCTTTCCTTGAGGAAGGTATCATCGGCAGAGATGATCCTGGAGAGGCGGATGTACTGCCCTTTGAGCACATTCTTCTTCATAAAGAAGGGTGCTGACTACTGAAATCCAGGAAGTTGTTCCTGTAAGTGTTCTTCCGTACACATTGGTGGTAATGCTGCCAGTGCTGGGGTCAATGGTTAACTGAGTATCAAGGAAGGAGATGTGGGTCCCTCGCCCTGAGACTACAAAGTCTAGGTATGGGATGCTGTTTGTGAGAGTCATACGGAAGGTGTCCAGCTCGTTGTTGTCACGCTCCCACACGAAAAAAAATATCGCCAATAAAACGACGGTATAAGTGGGCTTTGTGGAAGCCTTGTATATGGGTCAAGGTCTCCTTCTCCCATGTGCTGAGGACTAGGTTGGCAAAAGACGGGGCCATTTTGGACCCCATCGCCACCCCTTTGGTCTGTAGGTAGATGGCTCCATTGAAGCAGAAAAAGTTGTTTTTCAGAACCACTGTGGTTAAAGCTATAAGCATTTCAGTTTCAAAAACATTGTATTTAGCATGCTTGTTAAGAAACAGTTCTAACGCTTCCAAACCGTCCCTGTGGGGGATGTTGGAGTATAATGCTACTACATCTAGCTGCTACTAACATGCATTTTGAAAAATCAATATTGCTCTCATGCAAAATGTTTAAAAAGTCCCAGGAGTCCTTGATGTAAAAATCCGTTGCCTGAACTAGCAGGTTGAAAATGAAGTCCAGGTATTCTGATATTGTCTCTGTCTTGGTTTTATAGTTAGAGACGATGAGCCTGAATGGGGGGTCAGTGGGGTCCTTGTGTACTTTGGGGATGCCGAATGCTCTTCCTAGGCTGGGGTTGTGCACAGACAGAAAACAAATTCTCAAGGGTGATATGCTGCTTGCATTCCAGGGTTTTGAGCAGCTTATCAATGGTAGTGAAGCTTTTGTTCACTTCATTCAAGGTCACAGCCTTGTAAAAGTCCTGGTTAAGTAGCAAATTGTTAAGTTTCTGTACATAGGTTTCCTGCTCCATAAGTACAAGACCCGTTCCTTTATCCGCTTTCATGATACGCAGATTGTGATCCTGGCTTAAGTCCCGCATGGCGTCCAGTTCTGCTGGTGAGAGATTGTACCATTTATGGGAGTGGGACTCATTAAGAAGCCCTCTGAGATCTTGCTCACACACTCTTTGGAAGGCTGAAAGCGTGTTGTTGAGGGCTGGGGTGAATAGACTCTTTTTTCTGGGGGCTGCGAGTGTATCAGGAACGTCGGAGGATTCTGAGTCTGTGTCCTCTGTGTTACTCAGAAGCACTTTCAGATTTAGTTTTCTGAGATAAAGCCTGAGATCCAGCAGAACGTCAGTGATCTGTGCTCTTTGTGATGGCAAAAAGGAGAAGCCCTTGTTTAATAAGCTCACATGGGCCTCTGAGAGATTTCTGTTAGTTAAATTGAAAAGTGTGCTGGTGAGTTGCAACTCCGCCCCTAGTACCTCCTCGTGGAGCTCCTGGTGTTCATGGGTCTGCCGACATGTGTCCAGCGGCTCGATCCTCTCCCTCTGCCCGTGGTTCTCAGTCCTCCCCTCCCGTTGTACTGGTGAGTTGCCCCGTGCTGAGGGCTGGACTGCCTGGTCCTTGTTGCCATAAAAAAGGCTGCTGGGGTTGCTCTCTGTTGAGCTCGTTAGCCCCGCTGGCTGGGCTTCCTGCCATGGGAGTAGGTACGGGAGGAGGGGGGTTGGTGATAAGCTCTGCTTGTTGTATGGTGGCATCTGTAGCCTGTGGAGGAGGTGGGGGTGATCCTGTGGATGCGGTGGTGGTTGTTGGGGGTTGCCTCGTGTAGCTGTTGGTTGTTCTCCGATGTCTTTCATCAGGTAGTTTGTATGCGTGGTTGTCCCGGTATTGTTGTAGATCACGGTTGAGCTTTTTCTGTTTCCTGAAGATGAGGGTGGCTACGTGCCTGGTGATTTTGGGAGTAATATTATCGAAAAGGTGCTTGTAGTTTCCAAAG